>NW_016824134.1:15364-48932 GCF_001698545.2 Rhinopithecus bieti
TCCTTTGTAGGGACATGGATGCAGCTGGAAACCATCATTCTCAGCAAACTATCGCAAGAACAGAAAACCAAACACCGCATGTTCTCACTCATAGGTGGGAACTCAACAATGAGATCACTTGTACTCGGGAAGGGGAACATCACACACCGGGGCCTATTATGGTGAGAGGGGAGGGGGGTAGAATTGCATTGGGAGTTTTACCTGATGTAAAGGATGAGTTGATGGGTGCTGACAAGTTGATGGGTGCAGCACACCAACATGGCACAAGTATACATATGTAACAAACCTGCACGTTATGCACATGTACCCTAGAACTAATAATAAAAAAGAAAAGAAAAGAAAAGAAACCAGACCCAAAAGACCAGATAATTTATAATTTCACATAAAACAAATTTCAATAAAAATACCATATATGAAGGCAGAAGACAGATTAATAATTTTCTAGGGCAAAGATAATAAAGAGGGGTAAATACAGATAGGAAATTCTTTTCCAGAGTGTGAGAAATATTTCAAAATTAGATTGTGACTATGGTACTCTATAAGTCTACTTTAAAACCTGAAATTGTACATTTATAACCTGTGATTTTATATTCTATAAATTATATCCCAATAAAGACCTTCAAAAGTAAATATGCCAAAAAGTAGTATGTACTATTGACTTTAAGAAACCCACGTCAGAGGCTCTGAAGACCAAACCTATTTAAAGTGCACCTCAATGAAGATTAAAGAAAGAAGAGAAGGTGAGCACAGGCTCATGCCTGTAATCCCAGCACTTTGGGAGACCGAGGTGGGTGGATCACAAAGTTGGGAGTTCGAGACCAACCTGGCCAACATAGTGAAACTCTGTCTCTACTAAAAATGCAAAAAATTAGCCAGGCGTGGAGGTGGGCAACTCCAATTCCAGCAATTCAGGAGACTGAGGCAGGAGAACTCTTGAACCAGGAAGGTGGAGGTTGCAGTGAGCTGAGATCGTGCCATTGCACTCCAGCCTGGGCAAGAAGAAAGAAACTCCATCACAATAAAAAAAAAAAAGAAAGAAAGAAAGAAAAGGAAAGAAAGAAGAGGAAGAGGCAAAGGTATAGGTATAAAATGATAATGTTCATTGTGATTAGTTAATACAAAGAAAAATTGAAGTTTGTAAAAGATATTAGCAGCATCTGGTTAGTTTTGTTAGGTGAGAAACGTAAAGTAAATATTAGTACTTTATTAAAGCTCTCTGAGTCACAGATTGTTAGAAACCTGTAATACTTTCATCATGGATTTAAAAATATCCCTTATCAAATATGACTAGGAGAATAAATATTAAAGTATATTAATGGCACGTCTGTCTATAGTGTCAGGTACTTTTAGAGTAGCCTACAGACAATTGTGAAGATACACCTTCATTTATAACCAATTTCAACACCCACATTCAATGCTGTACTCCAAAATGCATTAATAAAACATGAGAGAAGGTGTTTTACTTATTTTCATTGTAAAACATAATTAATATGGAGTGTATAAAACTTTTCATAAAAGTATTAAATTCTTTAGTTAAAATGTGTTATGGAAATTAAAAGTTTTAATGAAGTTATCGATAATTATATAACATTAATGATAAATATCAATCACAAGGCTTCTGCAGTTCTTATTTTCTTATCCTTCATTTTCAACTATCAACTTCAATTATCCTGGTAATATTTTAAGGTAAATGTATCATATTGTTAATCTGTAGAAATTTAGTACTTATTTTAAAAAATTAAAAGAAAAAATAATGAAAAGCCTTGGTGCCATGACTCATGCCTGTAATCCCACCACTTTGGGAGGCCAAGGTAGGCAGATCACAAGGTCAAGAGTTTGAGGCCAGCCTGACTTGAATTGCTTGAACCCGGGGAGGTAGAGGTTGCAGTCAGCTGAGATCATGCCACTGCACTCCAGCCTGGGCAAAAGAGTGAGATTCAGTCTCAAAATAAATAAATAAAATAATGAAAACACCATTATAAAATATAAATGATTTTTTACTGTTATATAAAACAGTTCCATGACTTTTATGTTCAAAACATTAGAATTTAGCAAACACCAGGACTTTATAAGAAACAATTTAAGTCTAATATTTATCCTGAAGGCTCAATGTTACAATAATTAAGTACATCTTTGGTCAATGGAGCCTTATGAATCCTGTGTTTATAACACATTTTGGAGAGAGCTGATATCTCCATTACTGGACATGAGGAATACATTGCAAATAATCAGTAAAAGAGTCCATAAATGGTTTCCTGAGAAAAAGCTTATAGAAAACAAACAACTTTGGGTTTTCCTGAACTCACAATATGAGACTCACTTCCAAAGCCCTGACTGAAAGGAGCCCTCAGGATGCTAAGTGGTATGAGTGACTCACCAGCTGGTTTCTTTTGCAGCCCTGTCCACCAAGTGGTACATCCAACCTGATACAGTTTCTCATGTCAGTTTCTGGGAACTCAGAATGGCCATTGGCCCTGAGCACACAGCCGTCCTGCAGTGGCCCCCAAAATGGCAGTCAGGTTCCAGAGCTGCTTGATGTAGTCTGCCAGGAATATACTGATCTGAGGACAGCTCTGCCCCCCTTGTAAAATTAAGAAAATGTTAGCGTTCTTACCTAATTTGTTTGAAATATTACACTCTGAAACATAAAAAAGCAAGAGTTTTACAGGTGAGGCTTCATCTGGATTCTAGGGCACAGAGATGCAAATGCTCTAGGCAGAATAGTGTTACACAAGTTTACAACACATGATTCTCCTATGTGCAAAAAAAAATGTGCAGTTCAGCAGCAGAGAAAAGTCTGTAGGGCCACACTAGGGCTCTTACTAAACTCATTTCTGAAGATGGATGAAGACCTGGCGGGCTCTTCTTCAATCAGATCCTGGGATGCTGTTTCTTCCCTCAAATCTTCTTTTCCACACACCACCATTGACATCTAATCACCCCCTCAACATTCCCCAACAGATGAGATACACTTGACTGAAAGAAATAATCTTCCAGGGTGTATTTCTGTTTCCTATAAATTCTTATTCTCTCTCAAAGTAAAATTAAAATTACTTTCAAAGTCTTTCCCTAGATCACCAGGACAAGACTTGGGAAATTATCATTTTTTTTTTATTAGTTGGGACCCACCAGCAGTTTTTCCATTGTACTTTCTTTTTTAGTTGATAAATAATAATTGTGCATACTTGTGTACTATGTGTCATATTTGGGACATTGGTGACTCCACTGTATACAGGAAATGTTACAGAGAAATTCAGAACCTTGCTCAAGCCCCACAGGTAGAATGAAGAGCCGTGTGTGCTTTATTTCCAGCACGACCAAAGCAAATATTTCAAGACTGTGAGGACCACAGCAAGTTAGAGAGCCCCAGGTACAACAGGGCCAGTTCTCAGCTCAGGGATTGTACCACGCTAGGATGCAGGCCCATGGTTGCCAGATCTTCTGGACTTCTCTGTAAAGTGTCTTGATTTCTGAATGTTGGCTTACTTTTTAAAATATTAGGTTGGTACAAAAGTAATTGCGTCTTTTGGCAATTACTTTTTTTGTTTTGTTTTGTTTGAGATGGAGTCTCGCTCTGTCACCCAGGCTGGAGTTCAGTGGCGTGATCTCGGCTCACTGCAACCTCCACCTACCGGGTTCAAGCAGTTCTCCTGCCTCAGCCTCCCGCGTAGCTGCGATTACAGACCTGTGCCACCATGTGCAGCTAAGTTTTGTAGTTTTAGTAGAGACGGCGTTTTACCATGTTGCCCAGGTTGGTCTGGAACTCCCGACCTCAGGTGATCCACATACCTCCGCCTCCCAAAATGCTGGGATTAAGGGCGTGAGCCATCGATCCTGGTTGCCAATTACTTGTAATAGCAAAAACAGCAATTCCTTTTGCGCCAACCTAATAAAGACATCTGCAGGTCAGATAGAACACCTCTCCCGGCTGAGTGTGGTCATCCAATGTCTATCCCTAGCCTCAGGGGCTACCCTGGATTGCTGGCTTGCCTGGTGGTGTCACTCGGGTGTGCTGTCTGGCCATGGTTATGGAGTTTCAGGCTCCCCTGGAGAAGGGGTGACACTTTCCAATGGGCTGGGGAGCTAACTCTAGAGAAGTAAGAAAAGCTATACACGATTTCAGATTACCAGCCAGGGAACAACACGGACTGGGACCAGATTAGATTTCAGAGATCAGAGAGCTGTATATGGTACTGAGTTTATATGACAACACATCCTTTTTACTCTTAGGCTGTGTGAGTCAGCAGACTCTCATTAAGTGATGACAGTACATCCACCAAAATTGTTCCAGATCATGGAGACAGAGCAAGGAAAAGAACAGAAAGAATCCTGCTGTAATGGAATTTACAATTTCATGAGAAGAGACAGAAAATAAACAAATGCCTGATCCCCCAGAAGGCGAAAAGTGCTATGAGGAAAAGTTAAGCAGGATAAGGAAGGCAGGGCAGGCTGGATAGTGACAGCCTCTCTGAGCAGGTGGGATTTGGACACAGACCTGACTTCAATAGCAGGCCATGTCAATTTCTGGAGAAGAGGGACCTAGGTACAGGGAATGGTGGTGCAAAAACCCTGAGGGGAGGATGCATGAGCTGCTGCAGGAACAGCAGTGAGTCTGGAGCAGTGAGGGGTGGGAAGGGGAGGAGATGAAGTCAGAAGACGTGAGTAGATCAGGATGGGGGTCTGGTCTTGCAGGGCTGTGTTGGCCATGGTCAAGGTGGGTGCTGGGGAAAGGATAGTAATGAGATCTGCCCCCTGCCCTCAAGAGGCTTGCAGCCTGACCTTGTGCCTGGCTGTATCCCATCCCCACCTGTCTACCTTTACTCCCTGTGTGTACTCAGCATCCTAAATTCTCACACTCCTGGTGGC
This sequence comes from Rhinopithecus bieti, assembly GCF_001698545.2. Taxonomy (NCBI): domain Eukaryota; kingdom Metazoa; phylum Chordata; class Mammalia; order Primates; family Cercopithecidae; genus Rhinopithecus; species Rhinopithecus bieti. The sequence goes on from NW_016824134.1 coordinate 20,231, forward strand.
TCACAACCCTCAGGTTGCAGGTGAGACAGCACAGCCAGGGGGCCCCATTCAGCACTGAGGCATTCCCTGGATCTGAAGAGAGGAACACGGATAAGAAAAAGACTGTACTGTCTGCCCACCCTAGGAGAAGTCACAAGGGACCCCGTGGTTCAGTGGCCACCTCTGCTTCACGGACTGACAGAGGGCAGGAACTCAGGCCTTCCCATTGGACCTGGAAGATTTTTGCATTAGCATATGCATTAAATGGGGATTCACTGAATAATTCCTGAGCACTGGTCCCTGTGCTAGTGATTGGGGTTCCATAGGTGAACAAGATGAGCTGCAGATGACCCTCCCCACAGACAGCAACAACCCTGAGTGGGATACAGGCAAGCAAACAGGTCTTTAAAGCGTAACAGGTGATCCATTATGGAGATAGAATGAGAGACTCTTAGCAGTAGTGTGGTAGTAAATGTTTAACAACCAGCTCTCCAACAAAATACATGTGTATGTCTATAAGCTCATGGATTTTACTAATCTAAAGGAGCAGTTCTAGGGGATGTTCTAGGATATGGAGTGGGGGAGGACGTTTGCTATCCAGGAATAGCCTATCTCATTCCTTTCCTTTGATTACCTGTGGCACGGAGAGTCAAGGCAGTGGCTGCAGCAGCAAGGGTGGCAGTAGTGATGGCAGCAGCAGCAGTGACATGTCCTGCATGAATCCTGAATACAACTATTTATTCAAGTTCCTTCTGATTGGTGACTCTGGGATTGGAAAGTCTTGCCTCCTTAGGTTTGCAGATGATACGTATACAGAAAGCTACATCAGCACAATTGGTGTAATTTTCAAAATAAGAACTATAGAGCTGGACAGGAAAACAATCATGCTTCAAATATGGGACACAGCAGTCCAGGAAAGATTTTGAACAATCACCTCCAGTTATTACAGAAGAGTCCATGGCATCAGAGTTGTGTATGATGTGAAAGACCAAGAGTCCTTCAATAGTGTTAAACAGTGGCTGCAGGAAATAGATTGTTATGCCAGTGAAAATGTCAACAAATTGTTGGTAGGGAACAAAGGTGATCTGCCCACAAAGAAAGTAGTAGACTAGACAACAGCAAAGGAATTTGCTGATTCCCTTGGAATTCCATTTTTGGAAAACAGTGCTAAGAATGCAACGAATGTAGAACAGTCTTTCATGATGATGGCAGCTGAGATTAAAAAGCGATTGGGTCAGCCAGGCGTGGTGGCTCACACCAGTAATCCAAGCACTTTGGGAGGCCAAGGTGGGTGAATCACAACATTAAAAGTTTGAGATCAGCCTGGCCAATATGGCAAAACTCCATCTCTACTAAAAAATATAAAAATTAGCTGGGCATGGTGCCACACACCTCTAGTCCCAGCTACTTGGAAGGCTGAGGCCAGAGAATCGCAGGAACCTGGGAGGCAGAGGTTGCAGTGAGCCGAGATCAAGCCACTGCACTCCAGCCGGGGCAACAGAATGAGACTCCATCTCAAAAAAATAAAAAAAGTGAATGGGTCCTGGAGCAATAACTGGTGGTGCTGAGAAGTCCAATGTTAAAATTCAGATCACTCCTGTCAAGCAGTCAGATGGAGGTTGCTGCTAAAATTTGCCTCCATCCTTTTCTCACAGCAATCAATTTGCAATGTGAACCCAAGTGAAAAAAACAAAATTGCCTGACTGTACTGCATGCAGCTGCACTACAACACAGATTCTTACCAGTTCCACAAAGATCAGAGATTATAAATGGTCAAAACTGACTCTTTTTTTTTATTCCTTTGACTCAAGACAGCTAACTTCATTTTCAGAACGGTTTTAAACCTTTGTTTGCTGGTTTATAAAATAATATGTGTAATCCTTGTTGCTTTCCTGATACCAGACTGTTTCCTGTGGTTGGTTAGAATATATTGGCCAGGCAGTAGCTCACGCCTGTAATCCCAGCACTTTGAAAGGCTGAGGCAGGCAGATCACTTGAAGTCAGGAGTTCGAGACCAGAATGACCAACACTTCTCCTGTTGTCCTTCCCAGCCACTCCCCCACCTCCCCTTTTCCCTAGTTTATAAAACAGGAGAAAAGGGAGAAAGCAAAAAGTTGGAAAGAAACAGAAGTAAGATAAATAGCTAGATGACCTTGGCGCCACCACCTAGCCCTGGTGGTAAAATAACAATAATAATAAGAATAATAATAACAAGAAGAAGAAGAATAAATATTAATCCCTAACCAAAACCACTGGTGTTATCTGTAAATTCCAATGTATGAGAAAGCACTGTAAAACTTTTTGTTCTGTTAGCTGATGTATGTAGCCCCCAGTCACGTTCCTCACACTTACTTGATCTATCATGACCTTTTCACATGGACCCCTTAGAGTTGTAAGCCCTTAAAAGGGCTAAGAATTTCTTTTTCGGGGAGCTTGGCTCTTAAGATGTAAGTCTGCCGATGCTCCCCGCCAAATAAAAACCTCTTCCTTCTTTAATCTGGTGTCTGAGGAGTTTTGTCTGCAGCTCATCCTGCTACATTTCTTGGTTCCCTGACTGGGAAGCAAGATGATTAACGGACGGTCGAGGCAGCCCCTTAGGTGGCTTAGGCCTGTCCTGTGGAGCATCCCTGCAGGGGACTCCAGTCAGCTTGAGCAACACAGACTGTGAGAGCGCTCCTGTGTAGGCAATTGCCCCGGTGGAACGCCTCTTCAAGGCAGTGCACAGCAGGCCCCAGTGGAGGATCAACACAGTGGCTGAACACCAGGAAGGAACTGGCATTTTAAGTCTGGACATCTGAAACTTGGTAAGACTGGTCTTTGGAACTTCCCCACTCCATTTGAGTGGAAGCGTGGCCTGATCACCCATGGTGTGCCTGTACTGGCACTTTGGTTTTTGTTTTTGACTTCGCTTAAATTGCTTGATACTTTGGTTTTGGTTTTGACCTGGCTTGGATTTCCAGATACTCTGATTTTGGTTTTGATTCTGGTTTGGTGTAAACTGAAATAGTGTGTGTGTGCCTTTTTCACCCATTCTTTGCTCTGTGGTGTGTGCCCCGTGTGAGTGTAGTGTTTTTTCTCAAGGAAACATGGGTCAAACACAAAGTAAGCCCACTCCGTTAGGAACTATGTTGAAAAATTTTAGGAAGGGATTTAATGGAGACTATGGGGTTACTATGATGCCAGGAAAACTTAGAACTTTGTGTGAAATAGATTGACCAACATTAGAAGTGGATTGGCCATCAGAAGGAAGCCTGGATAAGTCCCTTGTTTCTAAAGTATGGCACAAGGTAACTGGTAAGTCAGGACACTCAGACCAGTTTCCATACATAGACACTTGGTTACAGCTGGTGTTAGACCCCCCACAGTGGCTAAGAGGGCAGGCAGCAGAACTGCCAGTAGCAAAGGGACAGATAGCCAAGGAAGGATCCTACTCCACCCACTGAGGGAAATCAACTCCTGTAGTTCTGTTTGACCCAACATCAGAAGATCCATTACAGGAGATGGCACCAGTGATCCCAGTGGTGCCCTCCCCTTACCATAGAGACAGGCTCTCCACTCTTGAGCCCACAGTGCTTGTGCCTTTGCAAGACAAACATATCCCTAGGTCACCCAGAGTAGACAAGAGAGGAGGTGAAGCCTGGGGAGAAACCTCTCCCTTGGTAGCTCATTTACGACCCAAAACTGGGATACAAATGTCCGAGAGAGCAGCGGTATACTGGAATAGATGGTGAAGAGGCGTGTTTTTGTGTACCAGCCCTTCACCTCTGCCGACCTTCTCAACTGGAAAATCAATACCTCATCCTATACTGAAAAGCCACAAACTCTAATTGATTTGCTCCAAACTATTTTCCAGACCCATAACCCCATTTGGGCTGATTGCCACCAGTTGCTCATGTTCCTCTTTAACACAGAGGAAATGCTTAGAGTGCTCCAAGCAGCAACTAAGTGGCTAGATGAACATTCACCACCTGATTACCAAAACCCCAAGAGTATGTAAGGACCCAGTTACCAGGAACTGACACCCAGTGGGACCCAAATGAAAGTGAGGACATGCAAAGGCTAAACCGATACAGGGAAGCTTTCTTGGAAGGATTAAAGAGGGGAGCACAGAAGGCCACAAACGTTAACAAGGTCTCCGAGGTCATTCAGGGAAAAGAAAGTCCAGCACAATTTTATGAGCGACTGTGTGAGGCCTATCGTATGTATACTCCATTTGATCCTGATAGCCCTGAAAATCAGCGCATGATTAACATGGCTGTAGTTAGTCAAAATGCAGAAGACATTAGAAGAGAACTGCAGAAACAGGCTGGGTTTGCAGGGATGAATACATCACAGTTATTAGAAATAGCTAACCAGGTGTTTGTAAACAGGAATGCAGTAAGCCATAAAGAAAACCGTAAAGAGAATGAACGTCAGGCCTGGTGAAATGCCAACCTGTTAGCTGCAGCAATCAGAGGGGTCCCCCCAAAGAGGCAAGGGAAGGGGGGCCCTGGGATAGAAACTCAGCATGTCTGTCAGAGCTTGCAGCATAACCAGTGTGCTTATCGTAAAGAAATAGGACACTGGAAGAACAAATGCCCTCAGCTAAAAGGAAAACAAGATGACTCAGAGCAGGAGGCCCCAGACGAGGAGGAAGGGGCCCTGCTCAACCTGGCAGAAGGGTTCTTGGAATGAGGAGGACCGACCTCAAGTGCCCCTAAACAGCCTATGGTGAGGATGACAGTTGGGGGTAAAGACATTGATTTTCTTGTAGATACCAGTGCTGAATATTTGGTAGTAACCACCCCCATCGCCCCTTATCCAAAAAGACTATTGACATAATTGGAGACACGGGGTTTTCAGCAAAGCAAGCTTTCTGCTTGCCTCAGACTTGAACTGTAGGAGGACATAAAGTGATTCATCAGTTTTTGTACACGCCTGACTGTCCCATGCCCTTATTGGGAAGGGACTCCCTTAGGAAGCTGAGAGCCACTATTTCTTCTACAGAGCATTACTCTTTGCTGCTAAAGGTACCCGGAACGGGAGTCATTATGACCCTTACGTTCCCCCGAGAGGAGGAATGGAGACTTTTCTTAACATAGCTGGGCCAAGAGATAAGACAAGCTCTGGCTAAGCGGTGGACAAGAGTGTGGGCGTAAGACAACCATCCAGGGTTGGCAGTCAACCAAGCCCCTGTACTTANAAGCTGAGAGCCACTATTTCTTCTACAGAGCATTACTCTTTGCTGCTAAAGGTACCCGGAACGGGAGTCATTATGACCCTTACGTTCCCCGAGAGGAGGAATGGAGACTTTTCTTAACATAGCTGGGCCAAGAGATAAGACAAGCTCTGGCTAAGCGGTGGACAAGAGTGTGGGCGTAAGACAACCATCCAGGGTTGGCAGTCAACCAAGCCCCTGTACTTATAGAAGTTAAGCCTGGGGCCCAGCTGGTTAGGCAAAAACCGTACCCGGTCCCCAGAGAAGCTCTTGAAGGTATCCAGGTCCATCTCAAGTGCCTAAGAACCTTTGGAGTTATGGTTTCTTGTCAGTCTCCATGGAACACTCCCCTCCTGCCTGTTCCCAAGCCAGGGACCAAAGACTACAGGCCGGTACAGGATTTGCGCTTGGTTAATCAAGGTACAGTGACTTTACTTCCAATAGTACCTAACCCGTACACATTGTTGGGGTTGCTGCCAGCTGAGGACAGCTGGTTCACCTGCTTGGAACTGAAAGATACTTTCTTAAGCATCAGATTAGCCCCTGAGAGCCAGAAGCTGTTTGCCTTTCAGTGGGAAGATCCAGAGTCAGGTGTCCCTACTCAGTACACTTGGACCTGGCTTCTCCCAAGGGTTCAAGAACTCCCCCACCATCTTCAGGGAGGCATTGGATTGAGTAGTCCAGAAGTTTCCCACCAGAGACCTAGGGTGAAGCTCAACTGTCCTTTACAAATGTAAGAACAGGTTTGTCTTCTATATGTTTTTCCAATTATAGAGGGACATGAGTCATTCAGACACAAGAAAAAAGCTTCTTGGGTGAAAGAACAGAAAAAAATATATAAATAGGAAAAACCAGAGCATGCCCAGCAGCCTTTCCACTGAGTCAGGCACTAGGGATCCATTTTTCATGTTTTATGTCCTTCATTCCTCACAAAAACCATATGAGGTTCATTGTACCATTCCCTTCAGAGATGGAAACTGAGGCTCATAGAGATGCATTGTTATTCTGAAACACAGTAGCTGGCAGAGTCACCACTGTGCCTTGGAGAAAACAGATGCTTGCCTACTGAACAGCTGGTCTGGGAACTGTGGAGTGGTGGTGAAGTCCTGCTAAAAGTTCAGGAAAATGAAAAAAATAGTTCGACCCTGGAAAGCTGCTGCCAGGGACTGCATCAGCTTCTCCCTTGTGCCTGGCTGGGGGGTTGGCTTCATTCAAATCTGTAGGTTCAGGATACATTCATATTTTTACTTGGGTGTGTTGGGGGGTGGGTACAAGAAGGAACATACAGTCAGTGACGAGACCATGAAACACCAGAGGACTGGAATGTGTGGCTCAGACCTGGAGTTTCCCATCCTTTGGAGACTTGTGCATGTGGAGGACATAGATGTTTATGGTGAAGAATTTTTTAGGCTTCCAATGTTGAATTTGATGTGGAGGTAAAGAATAATTAATCCATTAATACTTTCAAGGCATCTTCATCATACTGTATCAGTTGTAGGACAACAGCACTCACCTGTATTAATAATCTTTATGAAGAGCGCTATCCCAGAGAGTTCCCAAAAATCATTCTCAATGTAGAAATGAGAAAACACAGGCTTTGTGATGTCAAATGGCTGCTCCAAAACACACGGGTCAGAATGAGAATCTTCCATGGTGAGGGTTGCATGAAATTTCCTCTAAGCTACCTGAGGCTCAGTCTGTTCCTGACATAGAGGGGAAGAGCATGGAGAAGCCACATTTTCTCCTCTGGTTTTATTTATTTATTTATTAATAATATTATTATTATTTATTTTTGTATTTTTAGTAGAGGACGGGGTAAACCGTGAAGCCAGGAATGGTCCTCGATCCCTGGACCCTCATATCCGCCCGTCTCGGCCCAAAGTGCGGGATTTACGGCGTGAGCCACCCACGCCCAGGTCCGCTCCCTCTGTTTTAAAGACAGGGCACAGGGTAAGAAACCCTAGCACAACCCTTTTGACTTAAAAAAACATAACTGGGTTTTCTAACCTCTAAGGGAGAGAAACAGCTACAGCAACCCCACACCTGGCAAAAGCATCCATGCTGGGAAACTCCAGGGTGGGAGAAAGCCTGTCAGAGGGCCAGGGAGCCGAGGAGATAACTCAGTGAACAGAAAACCCAAATAAGTATAAAACAACTGAAAGGTAACTCAAACATACCAGTTGGAAAAGTGGAAATACAAACATAATTTTCTTTGACATGTGGATACAAGCTTGTCAAATAATTCAAAGAAGGTTAAGATCCAGGGAGTCTGGATCCAAAATGGCAGATACATTCAGAAACTCCTGTTAGCAGTGCACCTGTCACAGCCCTTCTGGAACACAATCCGGCTTTAGCAATTCACACTTTACATATGCCTGTTCTTTCACAGAGTCATTTCTTTCCTGGGAGACTGTCATCTGCCAGGGATTAACATATGTCATGAGCTCAATTGTGTTCCCTTCCCAAAATTTATACGTTCATGTTTTCACACCTGGTGCTTCAGAATGTGACTATATTTGAACACACAGTTTCTTCAAATGTAATCAAGGTTAAGTGAATTCATTGGGATGCATCCTAATTCAACATGACTGGGGCCCTCATCGAAAGAGGCAGTCAGGGAACAGAAAAGCACAAGAGAAGATCTTGTGGACACAGAGATAGAAGATGATCATCTGCAAGCCAAGGAGAGACCTCAGAGAAAACACCCAGCCACCAGCTTGAGGTTGGATTTCTAGCCTCCAGAACTGTGAGAAACTCAATTTGTGTCGTTAAAGCGATTCAGCCTGTGTTACTGTATTATGGGAGCCATAGCAAACTGTCATAGCCTATTAGGACACATGTAAGATGTTCCCTGAAGCATAAGTGAAATGGAAATAGAATTTATTAGGTCAGGTTCCATCAGCATTAAAAGGCTAAATTACTGAGAAAAAGGCTCTCCCTTATGAAATATTATGAAGACATATGAGGGCACAGCTCCTGCCCTGAAGGGGCTATACGGATGAGTTCTGTGAGATGACTAATGCATAGAGTAACGTAAGACTCTTTCTGTGTAACTCCCACTATTTGGATAAAACCCTTCTCTAGTAAGTGTACATTTTTAAATCTTAGAAAAGTGCTGGCAGGGAGGGCATTGAAGCTGCCTGCTGCAGGAGGTGTCTGGGGTGGGTAGTTAAAACAATAAACATAGTAGCAATCTGCAAAGATACTCGTAGCCTTGTGTAAAGTAAAAACAACACAAAAGTGTTTTCTTTGATATTCCTACAAGTATATGACTGGCGACTGTGCACCTAAGTTGCTATTATGAACTAATAGATGCCAGATGCCTTTGGGAAGGGATTGTGGGACACTTAATTGAGAAAGCTCTAAAACATTTTCCAGGGAGTCCTAATATTTGGGTCTGGATCTTCCGCCTTCCCTGGTCTTTTTGGTCTCTTTGGAGACCGCACTGTGCCCACTTTCACCCCAGACCAACCCTGCCCATGGTTGTTAGCATGGTGCATCTGCTTTTTGCCAAATGAGATAAAGTAGCTGAACTCATCAAGCAGCTCCTCATGGATCTCCTGCATGGAGCTCTGCAAAGAGAGTGCCTTTAAGCCTGGCCAAGAAGTGTCAATGGCATGCCTGGCTTTCCCCGCAGGGGACACCCCCATTAGAAATTCTGCACCCCAGATCAGGCACAAAGGAACATTTGTATTGATCTCCTGCCAGGGAGAAAACCAGATGACAGCTTGAAGTTTTTGAATAAACATCTGAACAGACTCAACTTTCTATCCTGCCAGCCATAATCTGGCGTATAAATTTGACAGACATGTTAGATTCTCAACAGCTGGAAACCTGCTCCTGTTTAATATGTGTGACACAATGACATTCAGATTTTGTGCAATTCTCTGATACGGTAGATGAATAAGAGAATGCATTTTCCCTAGAGGCAGTCAGAGCTAATGACCCTTTCATTAAAGATCTCTATACATGGGAATAACCAATCAGCCACATGCAGAAGGCATACATTTTTTTGAGATGGAGTTTCACTTTTGTTGCCCAGGCTGGAGTGCAATGACATGATATCCACTCACTGCAACCTCCACCTCCTGGGTTCAAGTGATTCTTCTGCCTCAGTCTCCCGAGGAGTTGGGATTACAGTGAGCCTATGCTGATCTGTACAGAGCTGACTGTCTGAGTATGTTAAATGATTCCCTTATGCTTTATTGTTTCTGTGTTGAGATGTGTGTCTGTTGTTTCATTTTCTATTGCATACCAAATGTAGTAGTTAGACTTATACCTTCGGCCGGAGCATGGTGGCTCACACCCTGTAATTCCAGCCACTTTGGGGGCCCAAGGGGTGGATCACCTGAGGTCAGGAGTTTTGGACCAGTGTGGGCCAACATTGTGGACCCTTGCCCCAGGTAATTTTTTGCAGTTTATAGTAGAGATAGGGTTGTCACCATGTTGGCCACACTGGTCTCAAACTCCTGACCTCAGTGATCCACCCACCTTGGCCTCCAAATGCTGGAATTACAGGGTGAGCCACCAATGCCCGGCCAGAAGGTATACTGCTCTAAACTACTACATTTGTATGCAATAGATAAATGAAAACACACAGACACACAATCTCACACAGAAACATAAACATAACGGGAATCAGTGTACATACTCGACAGTCCACTCCTGTACAGATTCACATAGCTCACAGTACAACACCACAGTCCTGCGAATGCTTTGTCACTAAGCCAAGACAAAGACCTCAACTACCAACGCAGTCAGCCTCTTACTTTCACACTGATTATGAAGGAAGTACAGGAGTGTCAACTACAATGAAGAAAGTCAATAGAAGGAGATGAGACAGGACGTCCTCAAGCAAATGTCTTTTTCATCATAGCAGCCTTACAGTCTATGCTCCAAGAATGGTTAAAACTACTTGCCCAAACAATAATTAAGCAGCCAACCGTTGCTAACCCGTTCATAAAATAAATTATCTAGTAATCGGTCACTGATACCCCTACTCAGGCAACATGTTGTTTATCCATTTCAAAAAGATCTCCCTGGGACTAATAATAAAGAGAGAACCCTCATGTGATTGCTTTCTTTATCAGAAAAAAAGCAGTTAAGATAAAGCAATGAATTTTTAAATCTTTCATCAAAAAACAAAACTCACATTTTCAATGTGGACAAATACTAAATTAACTTAATACTTGAAATTTGAAAGTAAAATTAAATATAAGAATCTGTATTCTTATAAAGATTTATTGTAAGCAATACATAGTCAGAAAAAAAGAACATAGAATAATTATGCGGCACTAAGTAAAAGAAGACAGACTTTTTGTAATTCTCAGATAGTCTCAAAAGAAATCTAAGAGCAACTGAATTGTTACTCACATGCTCCAGAAGTTACAAAACAAATGATGTGTTATATATAAGTAAAAGCCCATGGATCCAGGAATCTTTTTTTTTTTTTTTTTTTTTTTTTTGAGTGGAGTCTCACTCGTTGCCCCAGGCTGTAGCCAGTGGGCAATCTCAACTCACTGCAACCTCCGCCTCCCGGGTCCAAGTCAATCTTTAATCAGTTGCCAATTCTTTCAAACCATTTAAGACCGAAGGTGAATTAAACCATTTTAAGCACTTGAACATCGTGATTCACTAGGAGCTGGATCAGGGATATACTAGAGAGTAAACTCTTCACCAATACTGGTGATCAGGGTCGCTGCAGAGCGCAGCAGATGAATGAAGCGGCCCCACAAGGCTCTGCTCATCAGCAAAGTCTGTATCTGGATCAGAGGTCCTCTACAGACTTATCTGGCTGATCTTGAATCAGTGTGGATACCAAATTCATGATGGAATCCCCTTGTAACATGTGAGGCACAAGAAACCCACTGATGTGAAACCATTGGCATATAAAGCCACTGTCAAAAGTGTTTCCAGTTATAAAATTACAATAGAGTATCAACAAGATATTCCTTTTTTTGGTTAGAAAGTCGATACACATGTATGTCATACACACATATACAGATAAAGGTCTGGAAAGATATGCACAAAATGTTAATTAACAGTGGTTTTTCTCTATCTGGTGGAATTAGAAATATTTTATAATTATTTATACATCTCCAATTTTTAATTTATATAATGAACAAGTTACTTGTAAATTTTCTTTAGTATTGAATTACCCTCCCCTCCCATCTCAGGTATCTAGGTCCAAAGTCTAAAATTGTAACACTGTTTCCCTAAAATAGCATGTAGGTATTCTCTTACCTGGTCTTGAGAGACAAATTCTGTGTTATAATCCAGAACCTCACTAAGCACATAACAACTCATGCTCTTTCTGGACTCATAGTCAAAGTACTCAAAGAGTGGGTGAAAATGTTTTAATTTCAAGACTGTTAAAATATTGTTGTAAGCGTCAACTTGTATTTTCAAAAGTCTGGTGAGTTCCTTTGAAACTGCACTATTGGTAGCAATACTACAAAAAGAAAAACAGAAGTCTTAATGAATAAAATTAACTTTCTCGATGCACAAATAGCACTTGTTCTATAAGAATTTGAAATTTTTCATTACACATTAAAGGAAATGGGTCAAGTAAATCATACCACCACAGAAGACTGTAACAACTTCCTTTCAAGAGGATAAAAATGCTTTTCTAAACACAAATATATATTCATCTATTATTTTTCTGTTGATACAAAACTAGATACAGTTTTCAACTCATGAACAGATGGTATAGCTGGAGTTAAGACAGCTGCCTAGAATTCGATGACATTTCTCAGGGAAGTATTTTAAGTGGTAGTTTGGTTCCCAGGGGGCGACCAACAAGTGTTGTATATTCACAATGAAAATAAGTAGGAAAAACAATCCATGCAAAACCAGCAATTCAACACAATAGAAAATACATAAACTATTTCTTCTGCATCAGATGTTGGTGATTAAGGAAAAGCAGGCTGACTGATTTTTAGGTAGTCACTAGTAAAATCATTCTGTAGATATTGAGGCATACTGGACCATTTATTTTTAATACATGGACTCCAGCAAGCCTCCCTCCTTTGCCTCCGAAAGTGCTGGGATTACAAATGTGAGCCACTGTACCCGGCCTCCTCAATTCATTTTTAACTAAACAGTTTGGCCAATGCAACCTTTTTTCTTCAGCATTCTTATTTCATACCATACTAAGTAGATTTTCAACAAGATAATTCTCTCAAACTCTTTGAAGCATAATTAAGTAGATATGGACAGAAATGCATTAAAGTGACAAATGTATTCAACAACCATGATGTAAATAAATAATCCTTAAAAAACAAAAGTACATAGACTTTTTAAGATACTGCATTTTTACTAAAGTTTGAAATACAACTAAGTCTAAAATTCATAAAATTAACTTTTATTTCCCACATCATAAATTACTCAAAATAATGTCTGGTTCATCATCATTATCTGTCTGCTGGAGTCAGAACTACATCCACATTTTGTTATGCCCGGAAGCATCACTACTGACAGAGATGGGTAAGTGACATTACAGGCAACACAGGAAAATCCAGTTACTAGTTTCCTTTAAGAGTGGGTCCAATTAGTATGGAATTTTTGCTGCCCAGGATTGAGCTGATAATTTGGAAAATTTTGTTATCTAAATGCTCAGACTTTAAAATTAATGACTTAGTTTTTTAAAAAACATACAAAAGGTATCTACAGAAATAAGTCTTCACTTAGCTTTCCTGTTTCATGACAATGCTTACAAGTAGTAGGACAGACATTATGTACTACTACACAACATGGCTGCAAAAAAGTCACCTATTGGCCAAGCACAGTGGCTCATGTCTGTAATCCCACCACTTTGGGAAGCTGAGGCAGGCTGGTCATTTGAGCTCAGGAGTTTGAAACCAGCCTGGCCAACCTGGCAAAACCCCATCTCTACTAAAAATACAAAAATTAGCCAGGCATGGTGGTGCATGTCTGTAATCCCAGCTACTCGGGAGGCTGAGACACTAGAATCCCTGGAACCTAGGGGTTGGAATTTGCAGTGAGCTGAGATAGCGCCACTGCACTCTAGCTTGGGTGACAGAGTGAGGCTCTGTCTCAAAAAAAATCTAAGAAAATAAAGAAGTGGATGTACTAAACATATTTGACACTTAAAATTTTTTATTTAAGAAAATGTGATAGAATGATTACTTGAACATTTTCAATCGTCTGTATCTTATGGCTACTCTAAATCAAATGAGTTCCCACTGCAAGATGCTTACATCAGGTAAAAAACAAATTTTGTTCTTCAATCTTTGGATTTGTACAATTTAAAAAATAGGTCTGTACAATGTCTTTAAATGTCAATTAAACACACAGAATAAATATATTATCTTCATGTCTCTGGCACATTTAAGTTAAGCCTCTTTCGTGTCTAACCAAGGCAAGTACCTAGTACTCACACTCACAAAGCTACACTATTTATAGTATAATTAAATTAAGATCATTGTTGTGATAAAGATGGAACAGAAACAAATAATTCAAAAAATGTTTAAAATTCATTATTCCCAGGTCTGAGCATGTGTCCTCCGGTGTTGGAAGGTCTTACGTATCAATTAAAGCAATGGTTATGTTTTTCACGTTTACATTCTGGTGTAACTCAACACAGGTCTGAAGAAAAGGATTCAAAGTCGGGAGGTGAAATTCATCGGGAAAACCTGAAAATCAAATGATCAATACAAGTAAAAGTATTTCACATAATATTTTGAACTCACATATGGTAAAGTTCACATTTGTGGGGAAAAAAACACTGTAATCTTATACAACTAAATTCAAACACATTACTTCTGAACCTCTCTACTAAACACAAGCTCAGACAGAAATATTCCAGTAAACAAAGTGCACCTACAATTAAACTAAAGCTACGGAGACCGAGAAAACTCAGATGACTCATTCCTACAGTTTGGAGGAAAACAAACCACACTGATACAAAGACCAAGTTATAAGTCAGAAACAGAAAATCCTGTTTTTAAATTATTTTTAGAAGAAGCAAGATTACAAGAAAAAAAGAAGCATAAAAAAATAATTTTAATTTTTTATAGAAATGGCATCTTGCTATGTTGCCCAGGCTGGTTTTGAACTCTTATAAGTCACCTTTTCTGCCCTGGTGAGTCTTCCCTCAGGTTAAGAATCTGTTACTTTGATACAGGATTTTTGACATGGTTGGGATCTGGTTTGAATAAGGCTACTTTAATAAAAGACCATCTATCCCTCCTAGCATAATAAAAGGGCTTTTGTCTGTTCCGGTAAGTGCTTTCTGCAATAAAGACAAAGATCTTGCTGGATTGAGCGCCTTGTTTTGTGCCGAACTTACCTTCTGTCTGTGAAGCATTTATTTTCTGGCTTGCACACCTAGTTTAATATTTTGCTTGATTTACGAATTTTTGCGAACATTTTAATCCTTTCCAAGTTCTTAAAATATATATGACAACTTGCTGTATTTTTCTCCATAGACTTCTCATATTTTTTAATTAAAATAAAAAATTTTATTTTCTTTGCAATAAACTTCCGTTTCCAGAACACAATCAGACTCCGGTCCGCGGGACTGGCAGCCCAGCCCCCAGCCTTCAGGCCCTCCCAGGCCTTAAGGTGGGTCCTTACTGGGGACCCTCCCACTTTGGCCCAATAATCAATCCATCTGCCGCACGGCTCGGCCCCAACCCCTGCTCTGCAATCGGAGTAGGCGACAGGAGCAGTGGGAGGCCAGGCACAGTAGCTGACACCCCCGAGCCTGCAGGGACAGAGATTCTTCCTGGTGTCCCCGAGGGTGCAGGCTGCAGAGACGCCCGGGTCCTGCACCTGAGCTGGCGGCCTGAGGCAGCTGCACCCGGGAGATCCTGCCCCGCCAACTCGGAAGGTACAGGGCTCCCGCTTGTCCCTGACTCCTGCCTGCTCTGTGAAACGGGAGGCCCAGGTCTGCAGCCGTGGTCAGTCGCTGCAGCTGCACCCGAGAGGGCGGATCTTGCCTGTTTCCGGCCACCACCCAAGAGCACAGGAAGGCTCCCGGACCCACAGCCGCAGTTTGGGAGGGCGGGGCTCCTGGCTGATGGGTAGAGCAGGAGGCCTGGGTCTGCAGCTGCGGTCTGGATGGCTGCAGCGCACCAGGGAATTCAGGTTCCAACTCAGAAGGGAAGGGGCTCCCACGGCTCGGTGGAGTGTGTAGCCCCCGCCGCGCCTCCCTTCTGCAGCCGGCGTGATGGCAGCAGCCACTGCCAATATCGGGAGCCAGAGTAGCAGAGCTTGGATTTCTGCGTTTCTGGTATTCTTTTATGGCAATCACCACTCCTTAGTCTAGACAAAAAGGTGGGGGCAGAGCCTGGGTCCTCTGCTGTCCTCTCAGTTTGTCCTTAGAAGAGCCACAGAGATCTTCTAGTCCCCACAGCCTTCACTCAGTGCAGAGGTTTTCCTCAGAACCTCTTCAAGATGGCTTGAAATGTTAGGAGCCACATTTTGCTCCTAAGCTGGAGGTGTGTGCAGCACCTTCCGCCTGTTGGTCCCAGCTGGGCTCCCTTCCTCACAAGCTGGAGTCTGCCAGCATGAGTGAGAACAGGGAAGAGAATCCGCTGCTGTTCAAGATAGTCATTTTCTCTTTTAATGTAATCCCATGTTGACAGATTGTTGGCTTGACAAACGGAAGAAGAGGCATTGGCTTTGAATTTTTATTGCCTATTTTCTGATTCATTAATAAAATGAAAAGGATACAAAAAATGTGAAAGACACATGTAAATATTATTAAGAATAAGCAGTACTAAGACTATTGAGTTTGTTAACTGTGGAGATTAATATAAACAACCTGTTGGTAATATGTTAATAAACTAAGAGGATTAAGTAATTTTTTTAATATAGAGGCTACAAACACTAAGATAAGAATATTTACGAAGTAAAAAAAGAAACACATTTTAAATTTTTTGAAGCATAACCAAATTTCTCATTAAGTGTCTCTTTAAAAAATTTTAAGATTTAGATATTCTTTCAAATCTCTTTTAATTTTAAAAAGCCATGAAAGGTTTACATGGCCATTATATATATTGTTTAAAAAAGTTTAAAATTAGGCCAATATGTTATGGATTTGGATATAAAATTTGAATATAAGCATGCAAAATTACTGCAGATTATTTATTTTTGCTTACTCGACCGGGACTGAGATTGTAGATACTTCATTTGGTGAATATAGAATATGCCAATAAGAAAACCAAGCCCTCTTAGCCAGGTTTGATGGCTGATGCCTGATATCCCAACACTTTGGGAGGCTGAGTTGGGAAGATTTCTTGGAGCCCAGGAGTTCGAGACCAGCCTGGGCAAGATGGCAAAACCCCATGTCTACAAAATTTACAAAAAGCTGGACATGGTGGTGCATGCGTGTAGTCACAGCTACTCAGGAAACTGAGGTTGGAGGACCCTTGAGCCTGGGAAGTCCAAGCTGCAGTGAGCTGTGTTCTCCCTCCTGCTCTCCAGCCTGGGTGATGGAATGAGACTCTGTCTCAAAAAACCAAAAAATATTGTCATCTAAAACATCAAAGGTTAAATGAGATGACTACATTCACTGAGCAAATTATTTTATGCACTTGTAAATTTCTCATAAGTAAATTAACTTAGAAAAATATATTCTATCAGACGACATTTTGATGATTAGTGATGACAACATATCAGTGTAGGAATAAATGATCCAAGTGGCTAATGAGCTCATGAAAAGGTGCTCAACATTGTTTTCATTAGGAAATTGCAAAGCAAAATCACAATCAGATATCACTTGCAATTACTAGCATCCTCAAAGCATGTATTTAACTTACTCATCCTCCAGATTAGAAAATAAAGTGCAGCTTATGTTCAAAAAGTACAATTCATACAGAGCAAGGTTTAAAAGTTCTCTACTAAATGTAACCTTTCAAAGGTTTGTGTTGATTAGTACACATTCAGACACTGCCCACCCAGTGACTATAAAAACTTCATTTTTGTTTTCAAGTCTTCAGATGACAGATTGCGCTGGAGTAGATGCGATCTTGCTTGCCTAAAGACAGCTGTGCTGGCCAGGGGCAGTGGCTCAGGCCTGTAATCCCAGCACTTTGGGAGGCTGAAGTGGGTGGATCAGCCTGGCCAACATAGTGAAACCCTGTCTATACTAAAAATACAAAAAATACAGCTAGGTGTGGTAGCATGCACCTGTAATCCCAGCTACTCAGGAGGCTGAGGCAAGAGAATCATTTGAACCCAGGAGGCGGAGGTTGCAGTTAGCCGAGACCTTGCCATTGCACTCCAGCCTGGGCAATGAGCGATACTTTGTCAAAAAAAGAAAAAAAAAAAAAAAAACCCAGCTGTGCTATGGTTTTGTGTTTTTTAATCTCAAAAGTTAAATGATTCGAGAGTGGTTTTGCTAAACAAGCTGAAGCACACACTCATTCCATTAAAAGGTAAGAAAACAGTTCTGAGGGACAGCAGGCTTAAAAGGCCCAGGATCACTGTGTGAGACCACAGGTTAGCTTCCCCAGTGGGACATATGGACTCCAGCGCTGAATCTTTAAAATTCCACTCCAGTCTTGGCCTTATCCCACCCACCAACCGGCCTCAAAAAAGTAAGAGAGGAAAAGATGCCCAAACGCATTTACCTTTCCTCCAAAAGTCAGAGACCATGCAGAGAGTTGCCTTTTCAAGGCTACTCAGCCAGTTCCTCCCTGTTGGTGATGCCTGGAAAGCGATCTTTCTCAAATGCTCAGAGGAGCAAGGTGGTCTGGAATCAGCGGACAGTGGTTTGCTTTCTCCTGCCTCCTTGAGGGCTGCATTTCCCCGGCCAGGGCCGAGGTTCCCGCTGGTGCTGCCTCAGCGGGGTGATCTCTCATTCTGCAACCAGATCTGGACCCTGGGCTCCTGAATGCCGATCGCTTGGGCCAGCTGTTCTCTGCTGGTGATGCCGGAGTACGAATTCAGCTCAAAGCACGCTCGCATGTCATCCCTTCGGGTCGCAGTCCAAAAGAGTCTCCTTCGCCTTCCTCCTCCTCGTTACCTCGGGGAGAGGGTTGTCAGAAGCTGTGGGGAGAGCCATCGCGGAGAGACCTTGCCAGAATTTCACAGGACAGACACGGACAGAGAGCGGCCCGCCAGCTCCCTTGTGCCGCAGTTGGCCTCTGCACTGAATGCAGAATGAAAAACAGACAACCACCGGAATTTCGGCTCTTTGCTCTTCGGGGAATTGACTCATTCCTTGGGAGAAGGAATTCGTCAGAATCGCTCAGGTCTAGCGATTTGGAGGGTCGGTGAGCCCCCTGCGGGCCGACGCTGCTGTGGGCCAAGCACTTAGCCCGAACTGGTCGCCCAACATATTCCCGTTGGGCGGGATCCTGTTGGTCCTGGAGGCAGAAGACCGCTTTTCTATCTGCCTCCCCTTCTCTATTTCTTGCTTGCTTTCTCCCTCTGTCCCTCTGTTCCTCCGTCCATTCCTCCCCCACTCACTTTCTTTCTCCCTCCCTCCCTTTCTCCCTGACTTCGCTTCTCCCTCTTTTTCCTCCCTCCTCTCCTCCCTCCCTTCCTTCCAACCTCCCTCTGTTCAACCGTCCTATCTTCCCTCCATCCTTTTCTCCTTCGCTGCCTCGGTTCCTCTCCCCATCTCTGCCTGCCTTCACTCCGGTCTTGAAAGGGCAGCACCCAGGTTTGCACGAGGTCTGGGCTCCATATTTAGCTGCCAGGCGCTCCTCAATGATGGCGAGAAGGCTGGCGGGGCACGGGTGGGGGCGTAACGTTGGAGCAGGGAGGCAGCGGAGGCGAGCCGCGGAAAAGACAGCCGACCTGTCTGCTACCCGGTCCCAGTGCTTCGCAGGACCGAGTTCTCCCCCTACCCCACTGAAGAACGCGGGACGAAAAAGGAATGAGACCTCTGCCTGGGCGGATCCCAAAGCCTAGCCAGCTGCCTGAGGTCCCGCGCATGCGCAGTAGACGGCCCACTTGGGTGTATTGGGGCTGTCTCTGGGATCCCCTGGATGCTCAGGAAAGGATAACAGCTCTGCTCTGTGTGTAGTCCGTCACGGGACCCAGAACTCAAAGATTCTACACAGGTCAGGTGAAAGAGAAGAGAGGCCTCTCGCCTCTCCATACCGAGCCTGATGTTCACCCCCAAAGAGTCCATCGCTCTGCCCCACCCCACCCCAACCCCGGGTCCTAAAACTCCTGGGGCAGGGCCCGGTATTCTTCATCGCTTAGGAGTGGTTCCAGCGGAGTGGGCTTTTCCACGTCCTTCAGCTGCCCCAGTGGCTCTGGATCTAGAAGAGATTATGCCTTTTGCTGAAACTCTGGGGTCGACAAGAGCTCCTCTAACAGGCTGGTGATGAGCGCAGCGCTCTGGCTGTTGGAGCGGTTGGGAGGGCGCCTGGATGGCTTGCATCTGCCCCTGCCACGCGGAGGCCTATGCAGGCATCAGCTGTGGAGGTGGAGGCGCCTTGGCTTCGGGTTCCTATGTCGCCCTGGCGACCTGGGGCCCCTGAGGCCCCACCACCGACTCAGGTGGAACGGGTGGGGCACAAGTACACCTTACCTCTGTGACTCAGCTTGACCGGGCCCAAGCTGTCCCACTGAGCACGGCCCCAGCAGGCCGCCAGGACATCGAATCCAAAAGACCCGAGTGCCAGGAGCAGTTGGGAGATTCCTTATGCCTGTGAAGCCTGGCTGGGCTGGAGCAGAGTGAAGGCCCTTGCTGCCTGGCTCAGGAAAGCTCTCTGTGGGAGAACCCAAGGCGGGCTGTTCATGTGGGGTGCGGGAAGCGGCCTTTTCCAGGCCCAGGTGTGGGGAGAGTGACACCTGCCCAGGGGCGCGTTGCACCAGCCGCCTGTATGCGTGCGTCCCCTGCCACCCTGGCCTGGAAGCCTGGCCCTTTGATTCTGAAAGCAAATATGAATCCTAGACTCCGGGGAGGCCCGTCTCTCTGGCCAGTTCCTCCCTGGTGGTAATGCCTGGAAAGAGATGTTACTCAAAGACTCAGAGGAATAGGGTGGTCTGAGATCAGTTGATGGCAGTCGCTTTCTCCTGCCTTCTTGAGGGTTGCATTTCCCAGGCCAGGGCCGAGGTTCCCACCGGTGCTGCCTCAGCTGGTGTGATCACTTGTACCTGGACCCCTAAAGGTTGAGGCCTAGGAGACTGACTGACAGGGGAGGTCCCAGTAGTGGGATCCTCTGCTCAGTTTCCACCCCAGAGGGTCGGGCAGAACTGCTTTGGCAACAGCTGATGCAGACCGGGGCTCAGGCCCTAGTCTGCCAGTCACAGGCACTGAGCATCTCCTCTGTCTTATGGGCCTAGTGGCTGGCTGGGCCCTCTGGTTCCTGCTACCTCCTTGCAGGTGCCCTGACAGTCACCTCCTTCCTGAGAGTTACTGGTGCTGGTGAGAGGGAGCGAGATGGAACCCCCCCATCCCTGTCTCCCAGAGGACAACTGCACTGGTCCCCCAGGCCTCTGAGCTCCAACTGAGAAGCTGGTGATTCCACCTTCCCATCCTCACAGCCCCTTCCCTGCCAGGAGGGAACCAAGTCTTTCCCAGGGAGACCACAGCTGGCAGCAAGAGACCAAGGGCAGCTCAGCTGGGGAAAGGGAGCATGCCCAGCTCACCAGGGTGCCTCGCCTGTGCGTCTGCTGTGCTGCCAGGGCCCTGTCAGGACAGCTCTGGTGTTTATCCTAACCAGGTGAAGCGGGAGCCAGGCTCTCCCTCCATCCCTGCCTCTCCAGGCCCAGGGACCCCAGCAAAGCCTGTGCCTCTCCATAGCCCCCACCAAGGGTTCTGGGCCTCACACAATGACCAGATGGGAAGAAGGGGCAGGCCTAGGCAGAACCCCTCTCCTACCCCTTCCCCAGATTGAAAAAGAAATAGGTCATTCCACATGTCATAATTTTGTATAAATATGTGTAAGAAATTTATTGAAAACCTAGATGAATTAGTAAATTAATTAGATACAATCAGATATAAGATTAACATACAAAATTAAATTGTACTATTGCATAAAATCGGTTATTCTAACAATTAAATGAAGACAAAATTTCCATTGGTAAAAGCATCATAAAGGAAGAAATACTCAGAAATAAATGTAACAAAATAAATGCAATGACTTTATGGTGAAAAATTATTCTAAAATGCTAAAAGTAATCAAAGAACTGAGTATGTTGAGTGACATCAATATTCAAGAATAACAATACTGACTATTAACACCAAAATACTAAAAGCTGGTTCTATAGATTCAATGCAAATTTGCTAGTTTTGTCAATAAAAATTGTAAAGCTCTTCCTAAAATGTATGTGGATATGCAACCAAAATAAAATAAATGCAATTTCTTAAAAAAGAATAGCAAAATTTAATGACTTGCCCTGCCAATATCTTTTATTTTGTTTTCAGCAACAGGGTCTTTCTCTGTCACCTTGGCTGGAGTTCAGTGGCACAATCACAGCTCACTGCATCCTGGAACTCCTGGGCTCAAGCGATCTTCCCACCTCAGCCACAGGAGTAGCTGGGACAACAAGTACATGCCACTCATCCTGCTAACATTGCTTTTTCTTGTAGAGATGGCAACTTGGTGTCTTGCCCAGGCTAGTCTCAAACTCCTGGGATCAAGCAATTATCCTGCCTCGGCCTCGCAAAATGCTTCGATTACAAGTGTGAGGCACTATGCCCACACAATCAATATCAATCTTTATTGCAGTGTTATAGTCTGGTACTAACATGAGTATAGACTCATGTAGGCGAATAGAACAGAAGGGCAACTAATAAACATTAATTTATGGTAAATTGATTGTGTCTCAGATGCGAATAAATTGCAATAGGAAAATAAATGTCATTTCAAAAAATTTTGCTGGGAAACTAAATATCCACTTTGCAAAAGGATAAGGTGGACCCCTAACTGAAACCGCAGCTGCCCAAAACTACTCAAAAAGAAGAATCTATCAAAATGTAAGAGGTAAAACACAAAATTCTTTGGAGAAATCATAGAGTTAATATTTGTATTCTTGGATTACATAGATATGTATAAGATATTACACCAAAGGCACAATTTTTTAAAAACAGATGAATTATACTTTATTGCGAATTGGAACTTTTGTTCTTAGAACATCAAAAAGAAGAGAATGAAAACGTATGCTGCTTAATGGGAGAAAAATATTGTTTAAATTGATAATGGTGATGTGGGTATTTCGAGTTTATAATAATATTATATATAAATATTTAAGAATTTCATATAAGAAATCTTAAAAACCAAACTCAGAGGAAGCTAGTATGTAGAATATATAAAAAACTCTTTATCAGTCAATAATGAAACAACTATTGACCAATTAAAAATGGACAAAATATTTGAATAGACGTTTTCCATAGAAGATACACAATTTGCCAATTTGCTCAATTTCATGGGTTGCTAAAATAATACAAGTCGAACCACAATTAATACTGATTGACACACCCACTAGAATGGCTATACCAAAGATACAATGACAAATGTTAGAAAAGAAGTGGAGAACATGGAACTCACTTGTGCCGGAAATAGGAATGTAAAATATTGCGCCACCTTGAAAACAAAAAAATAAGAAATAAAAATGTGGCTATCCCACAAAATGTTGCACATGAAATCATAGGACACAGAAATTCTAACCCAAAGTTAGTATGCAAAACGAGTGAAATTCCTATAATCATACAAAGACTCTTATATGAATGCTTATAACATGTGGTAATGTCCATGCGATAGAACGCTACTTGCCATCCAAGAGGAGTGATGTAACGATGCAAGCCACAACAGAAATGAAACCCAAAAACATTAGGCTAAGTGAAAGAAACCAGACCCAAAAGACCACATAATTCATGATCCTGGCTATTAGAAGCTCTGATAATAGGCTCATCTATAGAGACATAAAATTGATTGTTGTCTAGATCTGACACAGCAAAGGTGAATGCAAATAGGATGCATTTTCCTCTTAAAAGATACAAATACTCTAAATTTAAGTGGTAATTAAGCTCGCATGGCTCTATAAGTATACTAAATAGCTTGGAGTTGTATTTAAAATATGTGATTATATTATATAAAATATACCTCAGTAAAGCATTTTTAGCAATCAACATGTCAACATACACTAAGGTTGTTTTAGACTTTCAGAAACCCAAGTCACAGATTGTAAAAATGAAGTCTATTTCTTGTCCACTTCAAAGCATGATAAAGAAAAGGG
Source organism: Rhinopithecus bieti (assembly GCF_001698545.2). Taxonomy (NCBI): domain Eukaryota; kingdom Metazoa; phylum Chordata; class Mammalia; order Primates; family Cercopithecidae; genus Rhinopithecus; species Rhinopithecus bieti. The sequence continues at coordinate 43,575 of NW_016824134.1, forward strand.
AGGCAGCAAGCCAACACGCAAAGGTTTGGTCACCGATGCAGGGGTATTAATGGGCAGGAACCATGTGATTCGTTTAACCAGGTCAGAGAAGCAAAGGAAATGATAGTCATTTATTGAAGAACACTCTGACTCGCAGATTGTTAGCAATGTGAAAGCTGTACTCATAGGGTTGGGCATATTTCTTATCAAACACAGCTCAAAAGAGCCATCTCACAGAAAGGTTATCAACGACTCTCCTCTCCGCAGGTGCCTGGAGTTTTACAGTTGTCTACCGCCAGTCCTAAAACTGCATCGTACTCATTCATTCGAAACCCAATGTAACACTCCAACACCAAACCCCACATTTCATGACTACCACATTCAATAATTTGCCTTTTTTCTTTCTTCAATTTTTGGCCAGCCCTCTGCGTTCCCTCTGTTTGTAGCCCTACCTGGCGCCGCTGGTTCTGGAGCAAAATTGTCCACCTCGGGAGCTCGGGCTGCTGGTCCGTGTTCCGCACCGGGTGCCCTCGTTGTCCAGCGCAGGAGCTGTGGGGCTGGCTTGGCCCTTGCAGGGCACAGACGGCCCCTGACAGTCCCAGGAGCCCGCGGTCGCGCCCCAGGGGCTCAGATCTGCCCTGGAAACTGCGCCTGGCAGAGAAGGAGCAGGGGGGACGCCCGTCCCACCCTCCGCTCTGCACCGTGCGCCAAGAAAACCCAATTCCAATTCCGAAATAAAAGGATGCAGAGGTGCGCCACTAGCTCCCTCCCTTCCTGCTGCAGGCCCTAAAGGGGTGGCCCCGCTATCCCCGAGACTCCAGGAGCTTCCCCGCCCAGGAGTCCCGCGACTTCTCCGAACTGCCTTTGCCAAGCGCCACGTGGGGCAGGCAGGAGCCCAAGTCTCCTGGCCGAGTCGAGCGTGGCGGTGGAGCAGGTGAAGCCGGTTTCATTTCCTTCCTCCGGGACCCAGGAAGGTCTGGCAGGGAAAATACCCTGCCCCTGGTAGGGGCGACCTCAGGAGCTCCAAGCCACTATCTCCGAGAAGCCCTACAGAAGGGCCCTGCAAGACCTGACCTGCTGAGGCCCCTTCCTTCCACCCTTTATCCTTCGGGGGACCCGTTATTCCCCTGCGAGCCCCACGAGGTTATTCCTGCGCACCCCGCAGTGGCCTCCGGCCTTAGAGCACCCTCGAGTTTTCCCAGCCCAGAACGTGGGGACTCCACAATTATTCCCCTCCAAAGACTCCTCCCATACCTGTCTCCTGGCATCAGCGACGCTGACACACCACGGAGACCTCCCAGGATGCCCCCTTCCCGGCCTCAACCACCTCGGAGTCTCCACAATGACTTCCCCAGGTCGAGGGCTTACTGAGACCCTGCACAGCGACCCCGACGCACAGGATAACCCTCCAGCACTCCCTCAGACATACCGCCCACCCTACAGTGGAGACCAGGTCCCACCCTCCACTCAGGCGATGGCTTCCTGCAACCACCCCTAAAAAGATGCTTTCCTGGAGACCCGCACAGGGCGGGTTACATAGGGGCGACCCTATGAATCCCTCCCCAGACATCCTCGGGCCCTCTCCACAGGGAGACCGCATAAGCGGAGAACTCCCCTGGAGAGGATCCTCAGACACCATCCTCACCGCCACCACCACAACCAGAAAAACCCAACGGAGATTGGTGGCCATGAAACCCGTGTCCACACACGCACTCATCCAGACCGCCATCTCCAGGACCCCCACTCATGGCCACCTCACCCCATGGTGACCTCAAAATGCTCTCCCTGCATTGCAGGGAAAAGAAAGGGAGAGTCCAGCCAAACTTCCTGAAGGAGAATCCATTTTCCTTTTATTTATTATGCATTGGAGCTCAAGTGCAGAGTAAGAAGGGTTTTATAGAAATTTTTAAGTTCTTATGTATAGGTTTGCATGGAAATTTAAACATTTAATGATAGGGATAATAGATAATAAACCCATCCTAAATACATTATCACTAGGTTTCAGCAATTCTTATTTTGCCATTTATTTTCAACTATCAACTCCAAATATCCTAGTAGTTAGTATTTTAAATCATATCATTAATTTTGGAAGAATTAAAGTAAGTATATCTAACAGGTGAAGATAAAAAAGAAAATATCATTATCACATCTAACACAATTTTTAAAAGATCAATTTGTGTATTCGCCAAAGAGTAGACTCTACAATCACTGAAGACTTTGCATGAAATGTTTTCATAGGTTTAGTCTAATATTTCATCTTCAGACACAAAATGTCAATACATGAAAATATTAAATTACGTATAAAGGGCCATAGATTATGGTTGGAAGAGGAAGTCGCAAATCGATAGTGGGATAGTCCAAACCACTGCACTGTGAAAGTAAACGCAACAAAGAAAATAGGGATTCCTATTGTTCCTGATAAAAGGAAAGGAAAGGTAACTCCCAGAGAGCCACTCCCTCACTTTGCCATATTCAAACGTCTAGAACAAGGCACAGGTTTGGCCATACCCAAGGAAAGATGAGGATTCAGGGTATAACAAAAGACAGCAGGGATCATGGGGCATCTTAGATTTCTGCCCCCAACATCTACCCTTGCACTAAAACTTGATCTAACATCTAACATTGGTGGGGATCTGGTCTTCTTGTAAGAAAAAAAATAGTCTTAGAAAGTGTTTCCCTTATAGTCTCTGAGGCAGTTGATCCTCAGCACTTTCTATTTTGGAAGCCAGAAAATTCTTTCTTGATTGAAAAGGGGGGCAGTCCTGTGCACCACAGGATTCCCATTGTGGACTGCATGTCAGTGGGTGCCATCAGTTATTACAACCAATGTCTGAGCAAGCTTCCTCAGGATGCAGAAGCCACTCCCATGAGAACCGCTGCTCCTCTCCATATGTGAACAGACTGACAGATGCAGGCAGCACCAGCAATCTCTTGAACCACTGCAGTGCACTGGAAAATGTGAGTTGTGGTGTTTCCCTGTGTTAGAATTATTGAGGGGTTTTTGTTTTGTTGACAAGTGCTGAGACCATACAATGCACCAGGGCAAAATTAGCTGGGAAAATGATCTTCTGATAACATTTTGAACCCAGATGTTCCTCCTTTGTTGTTTTCCTGGAACTGGGTAAATTCAGTTTTCACTTCTGTAGCTCCCCTAACAATCCCAAGGCCTGGTCTTCTGCTGCTTCCCTAGGTGGTGTGACCATTATCAGTCTGGGGAAGATGAGCTGATTTCATCTCTTCCTTTATAACCATGACATGGGGGCCTCATTTCACACACACAGATTCCCTCCAAAGACAAGATGAGCAGGCCTGAGCTACCCTGGTGCTTGGAGTAATGACAGCCTGGCCCCGAGGCCACTCTCTCTTCCCACCATTGTTGACTTTTGGGCCATCATGCATTCAGTGCCTCAGTGGACAGAGAACCAAACCCATGTGCTTTCACAAATCTGGAGCCAATTCTAAAGTTTTTTGAGCTCCAGCTCAGCTCAGACCACTGACACCTGCTTGAGAGTATGGGTGGCTGTGGACACCACTGGCACCTGCTTAAGACTGTGGGTGACTGTAGACTCTGAGTTGGGATGTACTGCATCCATGTGACACTCTTCCTCCCCAAGAGTTGTTCAGGAAGGTGGTGCCCTAGGAATGCCATCTGGAACCAGTGGAAGAGGAAGGGCAGGAAGCACCTGGCACCCACTGTTCATACCACCATGACCCATCCACAGTGTGGTAACTGGGAGATGTTTCCTCTTGATGGAAGATATTTCCTCTTGATGAAAATCCTAAACACTAACAATAACAACAAAAAACAAAAAAGAAAAAAAGAAAATCCTAATTTTTTTTCCAGCAGGACAAGTATTTTCTTGTCTTTATAGTTGAGAAGTTCAGGATCTTATAAGGCTAATTTCTCTCTTTAAGATAAGGTGGCATTAGGGCACCGAATACCAATGAAATTCATGCTGATAGCCCTTTTCACAGCAGCGGCATCTTGATGCAAGTCTTTGTATTCACACGGCCATGACATAGCCTAGGAAAGTCATTCAAAGAGAAAACAGGTACAATTTTAAAAGGGTTCCAACATTTTAAAAGGCATTGCTGATGAGAAGCCACACATACAGATTTCTTTAGATGGTTCCTTTGCAGCTGCTTTGGCTGAGGTTTACACTGCCAGGTCCTGAGGATGCTACTCCCTGCCCATTCACTAAGGTGAACTCCTTTAAGGGCTACGAATAGATTGCCAGAGCCAGGAGGAATTTATTTTATTAAGTTATTTTAAAATTGGGCTCATTGTTTGATGATACTGTCACATAAAAATAAAATAGGACTCCCAAAGATTTCAAGAGTATTGTGACAAGCACCTAACAACAATATCATCTGTTACCTGTGCACTTGTTCCTTCGACATAATAAACATGCACTTGCACCAAAACATCAATTTACTCAGCAATTCAAATTCTACCCAATCCTGATTAGTTACCAAATACTCAAAGCAAATTTTAATGAGGCAAGTGTGTGCTGGGCTGTCTGGGAACATCCAAGAAGTCTCATGACTGGAACACCAAAATATGCTACTTTACTTGCATATGGTGGTAGAAAAGTGTATTATTCTAAAGTACCACCAAGATACCAGAGAAAGTGGCAATTTTAAATGTGTCAATTTCAGTGGTAATTTTCCTGTATACTCACCAAGAGTCATAAGCCATAAGTCATACATTGCCCCATGAAAGTTACCATTTTCATTAAAAACCCACGTCCTTCCTACCCAGTATTTGAAACACTGGCACCTTATACAGTCTAAGTACAAGTCTCTCAGCCACTTCTGCTTTGTCTAATAAACTCATGGGACTGCACTGTGCTATATACAGTAGATGATAACATGAATTTGCAAACTGCACAAGTAAAAGACAGTCAAGAGCGGTAAGTGTACTGTGTGTGTAGATATAATTAGGAATACAATTGCATTTATTCACATATTGTTATGTGAATGGGTAGAGGTTAAAAATAAAACCCATTAAGAACAGACTAATTTTAATTAACAATATGGTCACTGCAGAAAGGATATAAATAAATTCTTAAGAATATGGATCCTTGACCAGGCATGGTGGCTCATGCCTGTATTCCCAGCACTTTGGGAGACTGATGCGGGTGGATCACCTGAGGTCAGGAGTTAGAGACCAGCCTGACCAACATGGAGAAACCCTGTCTCTACTAAAAATACAAAATTAGCTGGTGGTGGCGCATGCCTGTAATCCCAGCTACTCAGGAGGATGAGGCAGGAGAATCGCTCAAACCTGGGAGGTGGAGGTTGCAGTGAGCTGAGATCGCACCATTGCACTCCAGCTTGGGCAACAAGAGTGAAACTCTGTCTCAATAAACAAAAAAA
>NW_016824135.1:0-2374 GCF_001698545.2 Rhinopithecus bieti
TTATTTTTGCTTCTGTAATTTTTGATAAAGAGACATTTAATATTGTTAGTTTAATTTAAAAGCTTAATCCTGAGTTATTGGTAAAATACCCATATATTTACCCTTAAGTTTCTTACTTAGATAAACACTTGAAATTCATAGGCTATATAAATGGCTAACAGGAAAATAACTTTCAATAATGACTATCAGAGTTTCCATAAATAATATAGGTAAACAATTGTATTAGTCCATTCTCATGCTGGCTAATTTATAAAGGAAAGAAGTTTAATTAATTCATTGTCCTGTGCTGCTGGGAAGGTCTCAGGAAACTTACAATCATGATGGAAGGCAAAGAAGAAACACGCACCTTCACAGGTTGGCAGAATGGAGTGAGTGCGAGCAGGGGAAATGCCAGACACTCATAATACCATCAGATCTTATGAGACTCACTCAAATCTCATAAATATGTGAAGGCCACCTAATTTGGGTGACTCTGAAATACTACTGGTGTTGTCCACACTGAGCCTCCAGTATTTTATCAGTTATAGCTTAGGTTATCACATCCTGGCACTAGTTCCCATAGAATTTTATACTTGTGGGTTTTGTTCTTGTAAATTGTAATTTTCTGTATTTGCTTTTCTGTCTGTCTAATTTTGAAGTGGCAGTTTACCCTATGACCTCACTTTTCTGATGAATTTCAGAAGTGTTAATTTCAGTTTGTTTAGGTTTTACTTGTTAGGATAGAGTGCTTATTGGGATTTTGAAATCTGGTGGTTTGAAGCTTGTCTTTCAACATGGTGATTTATTTTGGATCAGGTTAAGATCAAGACAGAATAGTTTAGGATTAGTTGATACAGCAAAGCAAGGATTTGAAGCATATGTTTCAAATAGTCTTGGGGTATAAACTGTTTGATGTTCTCTATTGAAGAGTTGATTAATCTTTTCAAAAGTATCTGGAATTAACAACATAGATATTTTCAACTTTTTACTTCCCTAGGAAGAGTTTCACAGAATAATGTAGATATTTTGACGATGACTGAAAAATAGTGAAGTCAAATCAATATTGAAATACTGTTTTGATTTTCATTATACAACTACAGTATCAAGACAATTTGACTTATCCATAATGGCATGAAAGTAGTGCAGTGGAACTGAATAGAATTTATCAATAATCCCACACATAAATGGTCAATTGGTTTGTATAAAAGTGACTGAGGAGATTTAATAGGGAAAGAATAGCCTTTTCAACAAACAGTGCTGAAACACTTATATATGTATATCCTTATACAAGAAAGAAATATTGATCTATACTTCTTTACACCCTAAACAAAAATGGCTCACAGACTGAAACTTGAAACCTAAACTATAAAACTTAAAGAAGAAAACACAAGAAATCTTTATGATATTGAGTTAAGCAAAGATCTGTTATATGTGACACCAAAAGCATGATCCATTACACAAATCGATAAGTTGAACTTCATTAAAACTTTAAACCTTTGCTCTGTGAAGAGCATCATAAAAAATTGAAAAGATAAGCTATAGACTGAAAGAAGATATTTTCAACTCAAATATATGATAAAATACTTGTTTCTGTATTGTATAAAGAAATATCAAAATTCACTAATAAGAAAACAACTCAGTAAATAAACAGGTTTAAGAGCATTTAATAAAAAATACACTGGCAAATAAACACATGAAAAGATGGTCAACATCGTTATTAATTATGGATATGCAATTAAAAAACTGATGAGATAAAATTTCATATGTATTAGAACCGCTAAAATTAAAAGAACTAGCCATCAATTATTGTATGTGGAGCACTAGAATTATCATACTTTCCTGGTTGGAGTGTAAAATGCCACAACCACTATAGAAACTAATTTGACAGTTATTTTTTTATACACCTAACTATGCTCTTAAATGTTTGCACAAAATAAATTAAAGTATATATCCACATAAAATGTTTACAAGAATATCAATAGAAAGCTTATTTTTAATAGCCAAACTTGAAAACAATGTAAATGTCCATCATCAGGTGAATAGATAAACACTGGTACGACCATAATAGAACACTACTCAGTAATAAAAATACATTCAACTTTTGATACATGTAACAACCTGGTTAAACCTCAATATAATTGTGAGCAAAATAAATTTCATAAAAATTAGTACATATTGTATAATTACATATATGTAAAACTTCACAAAATACAAGGTAATATGTATTGACAGAAAGCATATCAGAGGTTGCCTGAGTAAGGGGAGAAGTGCAGAAGGGAAGGATTATAATGAGTCATGAACAAACTTTTGGGATTGATAGATATGTTCATTATGTTTGTATATGGTCTTGAGGGTATATACATAGGTAAAACTTTTCAAACTTTATATTTAACTA
>NW_016824135.1:2767-16147 GCF_001698545.2 Rhinopithecus bieti
TTAAACACTGTCAAATAGTATGTGATAAAGTTCAGCATTCATTCATTATAAAAATCTTGTAGCAAAATAAAAAAGTGGAAGATGATTTTTTAATCCTAATAATGGGTAACATTAAACAATTCTGTATAGAAAGTATCATACTTAAATGGAATGAAACTGAAGGCATTCATTTTAATTTCAGGAAAGAAACAAAGGTGTCTTGTGTTATCACCCCTCTTTATCATTGTGCTGCAAGCTAACAAATAGAAAGCTATAACAAACAAAAACTAAGCATAGAATTTCAATTAGCCACAGATGACAGTGATATGCTTAGAAATAAAATAATCTATAGGCAAATGACTATAGGTGACATGAGAATTTAGCAAAATTTGTGGATGCAGAATCAGTATACGGAAAGAAACTGTATTTCTATGCAACAGTAAGAATCTCTTCTTGCAATTTTTAAAGTCTGATCTACAGTAACATGAAAAATAAGTCATAAGAGAAAATAAGAAAATATAAAAAAAGACTTAAAGACAACTTTGCCAAACAGATTGAAGCATAAAAATAATATTAGTAGAGGCTATTTTATCATTCTTACCAGCATCATTCCTTGGTCCAAAGCCTATGACAGTTGTTGGTTATGAAACATCTTTTGCAGATGCAAAGGTACATTTTACTAACATTTTATTAAATGGTTCTGAAGATTTGGATCTTAGAAAGTAGGAAAGGTAGACTTGCTATGTCTCTGTACAATATTTAAGCTTTATTTCAGTATCATTTTATACTAATTTATTATTTTATATCCTATTGTGTGGTTGTTGCTAAATCTACTGCTTTTAGGACAGGATTTGCCATGTAGTCTGAGATATCATTTATACAACACACAAGAATAAAAAACTGAAACTGAAATACTGGTTAGCTCAAAAAGAGATTTCTTTTATGAATGCAATTCAATGTCTTCTCATCACGTGTTGGATGCTAAATGCTGTGAATGGCTTGGTTTTGCATTTTATAATCAGAATTAAATATTGACTCTTTAAGATCAAAGAAAAACAATACTAAATTCTGGGTAAATAATCACATTGGTTGAACTGTAAATCCCTTGTGATTATACTTTCATAGTACACAGTCAATATTCTTTTAGAAAATAGGTATCTTATTTGAATAATAAATAAGTGATATATCTTCAAATAAAATTATTTTTCTTTCCCTTTTTTGCTTATTATAGTTTATCTGATGTTGATGGTTTTGTCCTTTTTATATTTCTAAGGACATACACATTAGGAGGGTAAGACACTACATTAATACATGAAATTTTGTTGCCACACAGTACATATTTCTGGTGAATTGTGTTTTACGTGTAGTATTCAGTTAGGGGGTACACAATTACATTAGATTAGTTCACTATTAATGTTTGAATTCAACAAAAGGGAGTAACACAGAAGTGTGGACAAACTGCAAATGTTATCTCATCCTATGCATTCACTTTACTAAGTCTCTATTTAAATGGCATTTATGAAAAACTGCATGAAGAAAGTTAAATACAAAGATAATTCCTAGGGAAATGGTAATTTTCACATGAAATGCAGTTACTTTGTACCTACAAATTCAAAGGAAAGAATGATGCTCAACCAAAGTATAATTTAATTTATCTCACCATTTTAGGAGGTATTGATAATTGTAGGAAAGAAAAAACAATACTAGATTCTTAGTAAATCACTGTCCCAGAAATAAACATAAAGACTGAAAAAGTTAAGTGGGGTTAGAAGTTGTTTTACTCCGTGTTCTACCTTCTTTACTACATGAAAAGTTTCTAGATCAAGGGAAAATGACAGTTATTCTGGATGCATTTGAATGAATATATTTATAATATTTGGTTATCTATTTAGCTTTCATAATGATTTTGAGAGTTTCTATTCTAAAGAAAAGAATTACTTGCCAAAATAACTTGCCTTCATATAACTTTTCTCAGGACAGCTAAGCTCATCTTCAATGTGATCACATTTGTCTGTTCTCATACTGTTGAGGAAGCTGAGGTAGAGATACAATTGACATTTTCAAGCCTTTTCAATACAGAACTTGGCTACCCAGGGGACTCATTCCTTTAAGCGTAATTATTTTATACACTGTTGGTTTATCTTTTGTTGTTATTTCTGCAGCAAAGCTCTGTGAATACAAACCACCAAAATCTTTAGCTGTACTGCATTTTACCCTTCTATGAGATCAAATGAATCTTTAGATGTTCCCTTCAACTTCTTAAAATCACCATCAGTGCATATTTAATAAGAGACTTATGGTATGATGAAATATAAAACACATTCTTGGTACAATTATTAAAACTATATAAGATAGCATCCTAAGTCTACAATGAGTGGACTAGTTAAATTTCCACCTTTTATTGTAATTATTATTTGGCTTATCTATTTATTCACCAAATGTCAAGTACCTACAATATGTGGATGACATTGCACTATATGTATTTTAATTTACTAAGTTGAATATGAGTGTTATTTTCCCAGAAACTGCCAGTGATGTTTTTTAATCTTCTACATTCATCATACATACATGCCTAGATCAGTACTCATCCAGACCCTTGTGCAGGTCTTCTGAGCTTTCTCATCATGCAGCTCTGATCAATCCAGTGTTTTCTCCATGAATTGTAGACATCCTGTGACCTCTCAACTCCAAATTCTCTCTGCTCAAGTCATCAAGACTATTGGGGTCTAACTGAACTTTCCCTCTCTTCTCTGTGGCCAGGAAATTCACTACAGGTAGAAAACTGGACAGTCATAGGACTACCTTTATTTGTTTATGTTTTCACAGGGATTCCTGGCATCACTACCAATTAATTAAAGTTTGAAAACTTTTATTTAAAATGCATTGTCATTTTCCAGTTGTTTGCAGTGGGATAATGATACATATTATTCCTATAGCTTTATCATGCCAAAAGAAGTAAAAAACTGTGGTTACATACCTATCTGTCTAACCCGTCCATTCTAGATGTCTGTTATCATATCGAGGACTTTATGCCTCTATGTTATGATAGACAATAGGTTGTAATTTTCATTTTCATAATTTCTTTCTCAGCTTATGGTGTCAGAGTTGTTTCCTTCCTAAAATATATTGAGAAGGTTTCCTGTCTATATATATTCACAGAGTATGTGTAAAATAAATATTATTTCTTTTGTACATTGCTTAATACAATTCAGAGTGAAACTACCTGGATCTGGAGTTGTCTTTGTGGGAAGGGATGTGAATATAAACTTAATTTATGTTAATAAATATAAAGTATTTAGGTTATTTATTTTGAGATGATTGTACTATAGTTTTGTAAGAATTTTTTTTACTTCAACCTAGTTGTTAGATTAATTGGCAAAACCGTGTATACCATTTTCCAAAATTTCATTTAGACAGGAAGAATAAGTTCTAGTGATCTATTGCACAGCATGGGGACTATAGTTAATAATAATGTATTGTGTATTTCAAAATTGCTAAAATAGTACATTTTAAATGTTCTCACAACAAAGAAATGATAGCTATATGAGGTGATAGGTATGTTAATTAGCCCAATTTAATTCTTGCACAAAGTACACACATATGTATATAACATCACATTGTACCTCATAAATATATGCTATTATTGTCAATTAAAATCAAAATTGAACTAAAAATATACTATTCCTTTATTATTACTTTTATAAATATTTTATTTTAAAACAAAATGACCTTATTATATACAATTAATTTTATAACAAATTGTTTTGTTAAACACATCAAGTAACAAACTTCAAGTACTATTGATCTGTCACATGATTTTTCCTACCTGTCCAATGCTCCTTTGGATGGCTAGACCTCCATTCAAGTCACTTCTGATGTTGGACACTATAGTTGTTTTGTGTGTGTGTGTGTGTGTGTGTGTGCATAAATTAACAATCTATATCTTAAAAATAGTCTAGGTTTCAAGCAAACTTGTGAAGAAAGTGCAGAGAATACCCATATACTCCTTTCCCAGCAATACATTACGTGTCCTTTGAAGTTCCATATAACTGTGATACATTTCTCACACTCAATGAACCAGTAACACCATATCATTATCAACCAAAGTTTCTAGTACATATTAGAGTTCAATCTTGTTCTTGTATATTCTATGCATTTTGACAAATTTATGATAATATGTAACCACCATTACAGTATCATACAGAATACTTGTACTGTCTTAAAAAAAAAAAAACCCTGTGCTCCACCTATTTATCCCTTCTTCTCCACCAAAACCCTTGTCAACAGATGACTTGTTAATATCTCCATAGTTTTGCCTTTTCTAGAATGCCATATAGTTGGAATCATACAGTATGTACATTTTTAGATTGGCTTCTTTCACTTATTGTTATGCACTTGTTTGTTTTATGTCTTTTCATAGTTTGACAGCCCATTTTCTTCCTCTGAATAACATCTCATTGTCTGATGTACCACAATTTATTTATTTATCCATTCAACTATTGAAGGACATCTTGGTTGCTTCCAAGTTTTAGCAATTATAAATCTGTATGAAAGTTTTTGGATGGGCATAAGTTTCAAATCATATGGAAAAAATAACAAGCAGAGGGACTGCTGGATCCTATGGTAAGAATACATTTAGTTTTGTAAGAAATTGCCAGTGTCTTCTAAAGTGGCTGTACCATCTGCATTCCCATCTGCAGTGAATGAATATTTCTGTTGCTCTATTTTCTCACTAGAATTTTGTGTTCTCTGTGCTTTAGATCTTTGCCATTCTTACAGGTATATAGTGCTACTTCATCACTGTTTTGTTTATATGCCTTTTTTATTACATTTAATGTTCATAGGAATTGCAATGAAGTAACCGTTTTCATTCCTGACGTTGGTGGTTTGTATCTTCTTTCTCATGTCATTATCAGTTTTGCTAGATGTTTATAATTTTATTAACATTTTCAGAGAACAACTGTTTGTCTTTATATTTGTCCCAATTATTTATTTCCTGTTTTATTTGTTTTAGTTCATTCCTTCACTATTTCGTTCCAACTACGAACATTAAATTTCTTCTTTCTCAAGCATCATTAAATAGAAGTTTATATTTACTTATAATCTTTATGTTTTATAAAATAATAATTTAGCATTTATATATTTCCTTTTAAGCTCTATTGTCACTGCATCTCAAAAAATTGTATATGTTATGTTTTCACTATACATGTAAAAATATTTTCTAATTGTTCTTTTGGGTTTTTTTAACCCCTATTTTGTCTCTATATTTTGATATTGAATATATATTTTGATATTGAATTCCAAATTAAATGTCAGAGAACATTCTCTATATGATTTCAGATTTTGGTAATTACTTTCCACCTGTTTTATATCTTAATATATGGTTCATTTTAGTAAACAGCTTCATGCTAATTTTTAATGAAGGTGCAAAATGTTGTGCAACCTCCTCCTATATCTAGTTACAAAATATTTTTCTCCCTTAAAGAAAATTGCACTAACATTAAGCCCTCACTTGCTGTATTAGCCCTTTTTCACAGTGATATAAAGATACTACGTGAGACTGGGTAATTTATAAACAGAAGAGGTTTAATTGACTCACATTTCTGCATGGCTGGGGAAGCCTCAGGAAACTTACTATTATAGCAGAAGGCAAAGTGGAAGCAGACACCTTCTTCACAAGGCAGCAGGAGAGAGAGAGAGTGCAGGGAAAACTGTCAATTTTTCACCATCAGATCTCATGAAAACAGCATGAGGGAAACCACCCCCCAATCCAATAACCTTCAACCAGGTCCCTTCCTCGACATATGGGGTTATAATTTTAGATGAGATTTGGGTGGAGACACAGAGCCAAACCATATCATTCTACCCCTGGTCCCTCCCAATCTCATGTCCTTTCCACATTTTAAAACCAATCATGCCTTCTCAATAGTCCCCCAAAGTCTTAACTCTTTCCAGGATTAACCCAAATGTCCAAATCCAAAGTTTTATTTGAGAGAACAAGTCCTTTTTGCCTGACAGCCTGTAAAAACAAACAAACAAACAAACAAACAAACAACCATATTAGTTACTTCAAAGATAGAATAGGGGTACAAGCATTAAGTAAATGTTTCCATTCCAAATGTGAGAAATTGACCAAAACTAAGAGGTCGCAGTCCCCATGCAAGTTCAAAACCCAGCAGGGCACTCATTAAACCTTAAAGCTCCAAAATCTCCTTTGACTCCATGTCTAACATCTAGGTCATTCTGATGCAAGGTGTGGAGTCCCATTGCCTTGGGCAGGTTCACCCCTGTGGCTGTGCAGGAACAGCCTCTTTAACTGCTTTAATGGACCGGCATTAAATGCCTGTGTCTTTCCCATGCTCATTGTGCAAGCTGTCAGTGGATGTACCTTTCTGGGGTCCAGAGGATGGTGGTCCTCTTCTCACAGCTCAACTAGGCAGTGTCACAGTGGGGAATCTGTTTGGGGGCCCTAACCTCACATTACCCTTCCATACTGCCCTTGCAGAAGTTCTCCATGAGGGCTCCACCCCTGCAGCAGACTTCTGCCTGGATATCCAGGAGTTTCCACATATCCTCTGAAATCTAGGTGAAGGTTCCCAAAGCTCAGCTTTGTCTTCTGTGCACCTACAGGCCCACCAACACCATGTTGAAGCTGCCAAGGCTTGGGGCTTGCACACTATGAAGCAATGAACCAAGTTGTACCTTTGCCCCTTTTAGCCATGACTGAAGCTGGAGCAGCTAGGATGCAGGGCACCATGTCCCTGGGCTACACAGAGCAACAAGGCCCTGGGCCTGGCACACAAAACCATTTTTCCCTCCTAGGCCTCTGGGCCTGTGATGGGAGGGGCTGCCACGAAGATCTCTGACATTCCCTGGAGACATTTTCCTCATTGTCTTGGTGATTAAAATTCGGCTCCTTGTTAGTTATGCAAATTTCTGCAGCCAGCTTGAATTCCTCCCCCCAAAATGGATTTTCCTTTTCTACCACATGGTCAGTCTGCAAATTTTTCAAACCTTTATGCTCTGCTTCCCTTTTAAACATAAGTTCCCATTCCGAACCATCTCTTTGTGAGTGCATATGAGTGAATGCTCTTAGAATAAGCTGGGTCACTTCTTGAATGCTTTGCTGCTCAGAAATTTCTTCCGCCAGATACCTAAATTATCTCTCTCAAGTTCAAAGTTCCACAGATCTCTAGAGCAGGGGTAAAATGCCATCAGTCTCTTTGCTAAAGCACAGCAAGAGTGACCTTTGCTCCAGTTCCCAATATATTTATCATCTTCATCTGAGACCACCTCAACCTGGACTTCATTGTCTATTTCTCTATCAGCATTTTGGTCAAAGCCATTCAGCAAGTCTCTAGGAAGTTCCAAACTTTCCAAAACCATCTTATCTTTTACTGACCACTCCAAAGTGTTCCAACTGCTTTTCATTACCCAGCTGAAAGTCACTTCCACATTTTCAGGTTATCTTTATATCAGTATCCCACTATCCCAGTACCATTTTTCTGTATTAGTCTGTTTTCACACTGATATAAAGATACTACCTGTGTCTGGGTAATTTATAAGGAAAAGAAGTTTAATTGGCTCACAGTTCCACATGGCTGGAGAGGTCTCAGGAAACTTAAAATTATGGTGGAAGGAGAAATGGAAGCAGGCACCTCTTCACAAGCCAGCAGAAAACAGAGTGCAGTAGAAATTGTCACTTTTTTTTCCATCAGATATACTGATGCCCTCCTCAATACCATGAAAACAGCATGAGGGAAAATGCCCCCGTGATCCAATCATCTCCAATCAGATCCCTTCCTCGACACATGAGGATTACAATTTGAGATAAGATTTGGGTTGGGACACAGAGCCAAACCGTATCACATGCTAATCTCCTCTGCTGACAGAACCTGGCAAACACCAATTAGCTTTATATTTCTGTGAGTACAGACTCTTATTCTGAATATTTCCTGGAATCATACAATATGTAACCTTTTGTGTGTGGTTTCTGTTAGCATTTTCAAGGTTTATCCATTGTTCAGAAGTTCTGTGTAAACTATATTTATGGCTTATTATTCATATATATATTATATATATATATATATTATATATATAATATATATATATATATATATATGTCACAATTTGTTCATCCATTCACTATTAATGGACATTTGTGTTTCCATCTGTTGGCTATTGTCAATAGGGCTGTTAATTAATATTTGTAAAATATTATTAGTTTGAGTAATTTCTTTTCATTTTGTGGGTATATACCTAGGAGTGGAATTATTAGGTCAAATACCAATTCTATGTTTAACTTTTTAAGGGCCTGCCAAAATACTTTTTTGACAGCACTATGTTTTGAAAGTCCTCTCCAAAACTCATGTTGAAATTTAATTGCCATTTTGATGGTATTAAGATGGGGACCTTTAAGAGAGGATTTAGTTATGAGGGTAAAGCCCTCATGAGTAGATTAATGCTATTATCATGGAAATCGGTTTGTTATTACCAGACTGGGCTCTTGACAAAAGGATTAATACTGTCCCCATTTTTTCTCTCCCTATGCCTTCCACTATGTGGTGACCCTCACTAGGTGCTGGCACTATGCTCCTAGCGTGCCCAGCCTCTAGAATTGTGAGCCAAATAAACATTTCTAAAAAATTACCTGGTCTGTGATATTTGTTATATCAGCAGAAAATGAATAAGATATGCAGTGACTGAACCATTTTATATTATCACCAGCAATAAATGAGGTCTCCAATTTCTCCACATCCTCAATAACACTCGATATTTCCTGTTGTTCTATAACAGCCATCTTAGTGATTGTGAAGTAATATCATTGTGGTTTTGATTTGCATTTCCTTTTTCGCTAGTCACCAATGAAATGTAAGTCTAAACCATAATGAGATGCCACTTCACACCTACTATGATGCCTAGAATCAAAAATGTATTAATTAGCATTGGCAAACATGTGGAGAACCTCACCGTAGAATAAAAAATGTATTAATTAGCATTGGCAAACATGTGGAGAACCTCACAAACTCTGCTGTTAGGAAGTTTGTCTCAGACACTTTGAGAAAAGACTAAAATTCCAGAAATAATTATACTTAGAGTTACCATATATGACTCAGCTTTTTCACTTTTAGATATATAACCGGAAGAAATGAAGATATAAATATATATAAGATTGTTTCAAGCAGCATATTTTATAGTAGTCAAATAGTGAAAGAAATCCAAATGTCTATCAACTGATAGATGGATAAACAAAATGTGTTATATGCGAACATTGAACGAACCTTGAAAACGTTATGTAAAGTGAATGAAGCCAGTCACAAAATATCATATATTGTATCATTGCACTGTAAGAAATACGAAGAAGTGGTAAATATGTAGAGATGGAAAATACATTAGTGGTCATTTAAGGAGCTGGAGGATGGTTTGAAGAGAGGATGATAGCTAAAGAATATGGGGTTTCTTTTAGTGATAAAATATTTTGATTTACTTTTGCAATGTGCAGATATTAGCAAATATGATAGAAAACATTGAGTTATATAATGCAAAGGGGTAAATTGATTGTTATATAAAATTATCTCAATAAAATTGTTTTTGAAAATGTAAGAGAAAAAAATGTACATTCTAAGTGCCTGCTGGAACTGAGTTGCAGGTATCTCAAATCAGAAATTCACCTGTATCTAGTGCTTAGTTTTTCTCCTTCAAAATGAAATGTATTTTTGTCATTCCACAATAAGCAGTTCAGCAGAGCAGAAAGAGAAGGACTCTGGGACACACCTATAGACTGGCAGCTTCACTTTGTTATATAACTAGAGGCATCTTCTTTGGAGTCACAGATTTATCAAAGCTCTCTATAGGTATGGTTTGCCTTCCTTGGTTTCATATATGACAAATTGGGAAGTACTAGTTGCTCAAAGACCCCTGCCCTCTGATGCTCACCAAGGACAACTGTGGCCTTGTCTGGATTGTTACACAGAGGGCAATCATTCCTGAAATCGTTTCAGCAAATCCTGGGTCTATAGAAAGGAGACAAGACTCAGGGATTGAGGATGGGGTATTTTGGTGGATTGGAGGCTTCCAGCTAGCTCTGCCTGAGTGACAACCTGAGAATTTTGGAACCCTGTGTTCTTAAAACTTACAAAGATGTCTGTTTTCTCATAAAGTAACCTAAGTGTTCTTTCTTTATTTTGGGGAAGTCCAGAAGAACATGCTACAGACGTGTTTAATCCACATGTATTAGATGTGCCAGCTGTAATTTTTAACAATGGTTCAAGACTGCAAAGCCAGCCTGTCTGGAGAGATTGGATGCCACCATGTCAACAACTGCATCTTGGGACATCCTAAATGCAACATGCCTTCAGCAAGACCCAACCAGAAGAGGTACTTCAGGGGGCAAGAACCCTTGTACAAGTAGGAGGACTTATATCTGCACTACCCCAATGAGTGTGGGCTGGTACCAGGATGGGATGACATGGAGAAACTCTGGAAACATCTCTTTGAGTGGGAGCTCAGAAAAAAACCCAGTCAACAACCTATACTCGTGACTGAGCCCTCTTAGACCCCTAGAGAAATTTGAGAAAAGCTTGCAGAAATGATGTGTGAGAACTTCAGTGTCCCTGCTTTCTACTAGTCTAACCATGCAATGGCAGCACTCTGCCTCTGCCTGTGTTACAGGCCTGATGGTGGATAGTGGAGATGGGGTCACTTGCACTGTCCACATCTATGAGAGTTACTCCCTGCCTCGTGCAGTCACCAAGCTCTTTGTGGCAGGGAGGGACATCATAGAGCACCTCACCTGGCTCCTCTTTTGCTAGTGGGTATACTTTTCCTTGCATACTCTACAAGGCCTTGGTAAATAACATCAAAGGGAAGCTGTGCAACATTACCTTAGAGTCACATAAAAAGCTATGCAAGAGGTCAGAGACACCCTGAGAGAATACAAACTGCCAGATGGGAACATCGTCCACATTGGGGACCAACTGTACCAAGTGCCCAAAGTTCTTTTTGCCCCGACCAGCTGGGAATCCACAGCCCGGGACTCTCAAAATGGCCTCCAGCAGCATCATGAACTGTGACACTGACATCCAGAGAATGTTTTGCAGAGATTGTACTGTCTGGGGCACCACTCTCTTTTCTGGGCCAGAGGAAAGGCTTATGAAAGAACTGAAACCGCTAGCTTCCAAAGGTACTCACATCAAAATTACGACTTCTCCTGCTCGATGCTTCTTTGTGTGAATTGGTGTATCCATCATGACCTCTCTGAGCAGTTTCAAACAAATGTGGGTTACCTCTGCAGATTTTAGTGATTATGGGACATCTGTGGTTCGGAGAAGACGCTTTTAAAGATCCTTGAGTTCAGGGAACAACTTGATGGGTGAGATCACAGAAGCACCAGTGGGAGGTGCCACTGTCCTTCAGGCTTTTCAGGATGTTGAATAAAAGTGTTTTCACATTTTATGTTTCCGTATATTTTTCTTTGCACATTATTGTAAATATTGTACAAGTATCTACCTGAGTCCCCGGTAAATTCTTTTGGCTATATACCTATAAGTGTATTTTATGGGTCATTTACTAATTCTTTTTTTAACTTTTTGAGGACTGCCAGAGTGCTTTTCCAGTACCCTCACTGCTTTACACTCCCATCATCAATGTAAGAGTCTGTTTTATCCTCCTTGCTGATAACACTGCTAGTTTTTTGCTTTTTGAATAATAGCCATTTGAAAGTGGTATCTCATTGTGATTTTTATTTGCGTTACCATAATGGTTAGTGATGTCTAGCATTTTTATGTGCTTATTTACTATTTCTATATCTTCTTTGGAGAAATATTTAGTCAGTCCTTAGCCTATTTTTTAATTGGCTTGTGTGTAGTGTGGCCATCTAGTTTAGGAGTTCTTTATATAGTCCAGATATTACACTGCTATAATATATGCAAGTTTTGTTCTCCTATTTATTGGTTTGGCTTTCTACTCTCTTGACATTATCATTTGATGCACAAAAATTTATTTTGATAAAGTCCAATTTATTTTTTTCCATATTCATTTGGTATCATATTTAGGAAACCATTGCCAATTTCAAGATCATGAAGATTTACTCCTAAGTTTTCTTCTGAGAATCTCATGGTGTCAGTTCTTACACTTAGGGTTTTTATTCATTTTGAGTTAATTGTTTTTTTATGCAGCATGAGATAATTCTCCAGCTTCATTCTTTGGTATATGACTATCCTGTTTTTCCAACACTGTTGAAGATACTGTTTTTTCCCATTGTATGGTCTTGACACCCTTGTTGAAAATCAATTGAACTTATATGTATAGGTTTATTTCTGAACTCTCAATTCTGTTCTATCAATATATAAACTTATCTTTATGCTATGACCACACTGATTTTATTACAGTTGCTTTAGAGTAAATTTTGTAATTAGGAAGTGTGAGTTCTCCAATTTTGTTCTGCATTTTCAAAATTAATTTGGTTATTTGGGGTCCCTTGAAATCCTTAAAATCCAATAGATTTGGATTTTAGCACAGGTTTCTCCATTTTGTAACAAACACCATTAAAATTTTAATAAGGAATGTATTGAATTTTATATCACGTTTTAGTATTGTCATCTTAACAATGCCAACTATTCCAATGTATGCATAAAGGATATATTTTGACATATATGGGTATCTTTGACATTTTTCAACAATGTTTTCCAGTTTTCAGTGTACAAGTTTTGTTCCTCTTAAGTTCATTCCTAATTATGATTTTATTCTGTTGTAAATTGAATTAATTCATTTTCTTTTCAGGCTGGTCTTTAGTAATGTATAGAAATACAACTGATATTTGCTTGTTGATTTCGTAGCCTACAACTTGACTAAATTTGTTTACTAGCTCTAATGTTTCTGTGTATATGTTTATTCCATAGAATTTTCTACATGTAAGTACATATTGTCTGTAAACAGAGATAATTTTGCTTCTCCCTTAAATCTTGTTCTTGCCAAGTTGATCTGGGTACAACTTTCAGTACTATACTTGAATAGGATTGTGAAAGCAGCCATCCTTTTCTTCTTCCTGATCTTAGGGTCAAACCTTGTAGTCTCTCTCTATTGAGTATGATGTTAACTGTACGCTTTTCATATGTGGTCTTTGTCATGTTGAGGATATTTCCTTATATGTCTAGTTAATAGATTGTTTACATTATAAAAAGGTTGTGGACTTTGCCAAAAGCTTTCTGTGCATCATTTGAGATTACGTTGTTTATGTTTCTTTTATCTGTCAACTTTTTTTTTCATTCTGTTGGTGTGGTGTATTACTTTGATTGATTTACATATGATTAACTGCTTTTGAATTCCTGGGATGAATCCCATTTTGTCGTAATGAATAGTCCTTTTAATATGCTGCTGAGAGAAGGTCATAAATGAAATGAC
>NW_016824136.1:0-1418 GCF_001698545.2 Rhinopithecus bieti
CAGCTTTTCTGCCCTGCTTTTCCCCATCTTTGTGGTTTTAGCTGTGTAACTCTGTAAGGTGAATTCACACAGCACAAAACGTTCTCAGAAAGTATCTTTCCAGTTTTACCTGAGGATATTTCCATTGTGATCATAGGATTCAATGCAATCCAAAATATCCCTTCTCAGATTCACAAAAAACAGTGCTGCCAAACTGTTCCATGAATAGAATCATGTAGATCGGTGAGATAAATTCAGAAATCTCAAAGTGGTTTCTCAGAAACCTTCTTTCTAGTTTTTGTCTGAGGATATTTCCTTTGACAACTTAGGCTTCAATGCACTCTGAAATATCCCAATGCAGATTCCAAGAAAAAAGTGTTAGCAAACTGTTCAATGAAAAGAACAGTGTACCTCTGTGAGATGAATTCACACATCACAAAGCAGTTTCCCAGAAATCGTCTTTTTGATTTTTCTATGAGGATATTTCCTTTGTCACCATAGGCTTCAATGCGTTCCCAAATATCCTACTGCAGATTCCACGAAAACAGTGTTAGCTAACTGCTGAATGAACAGAACAATGTAACTCTTTACGATGAATTCATACATCACAAAGCCGGTTCTCAGAAAGCTTTCTAGTTTTTATGACAAGATATTTTCTTGCTCAATCTAGGTCTCAATGTGATCCCAAATATCCGTTTCCAGATTCCACAAAAACAGTGTTTCCAAACTTCTCCATGAAAGGAAAGGTGCACCTCTATGTGAGGAATTCGCACATCACAAAGAACTTTCTCAGAGGGCTTCTTTCTAGTTTTTTCCTGATGATATTTTGTTGGTAAATATAGGTTTAAATGCCATTCAGAATATCACTTCTCAGATTCACCAAAAGCAGTGTTAGCAAATTGCTCCTTGTAAAAAATTGTGTAACTGAGTTAGATAAATTAAAACTTCACAAAATGGTTTCTCAGTAAGTTTCTTTGTAGTTTTTGTCTGAGGATATTTCCTTTGTCACCATAAGCTTCAATGTGCTCTGAAATATCAGATTGCAGATTCCAAGAGAACAGAGTAAGCAAACTGCTCAATACAAGGGACAGTGTAACTCTGTGAGATGAATTCACACATCACATACAGTTTCTCAGAATGCATCTTTCCAGTTTTTATGTCAGGATATTTCCTTTGTCACCCTAGGCTTCATTGTGATGAAAAATATCCCTTCTCAGATTTCCTCAAAACAGTGCTACTGTACCAAAAGCTTCAAAGTACTCCAAAATATCCTATTGCAAATTCCATGGAAATGGTGTTAGCAAACTGCTCCATGACAAGAGTACTGTAGCTGTGTGAGACGAGTTCACACATCACAAAGCAGTTTCTCAGAATGCTTCTTTCTAGTTTTCATGTCAGGATATTTCATTTTTCAACATAGGTCTCAACTAGCTCACGAG
>NW_016824136.1:2972-7294 GCF_001698545.2 Rhinopithecus bieti
CAAGTGCTCTCTCAACCAAAACGTTTAGTTAGATGAGATGAATGCACACATCACAAAGGAGTTTCTCTAAAAGGATCTCTCCAGTTTTTACCTGAAGAATTTTCTTTTTTCACCTAAGGCCTCTATGCGCTCCCAAATATCCCACTGCAGATTCCACAAAAACAGTGCTACCAAACTGCACAATGAAAAGAATGGTTTAACTGTGTGAGATGAATTCACCCATCAAAAAGTAGTTTCTCAGGAAAAAATTAATTTCTAATTGTTATCTGAGGATATTTCCTATTCCACCATATTCTTCAATGCACTCCCAAATATCCCTTCTGAGACACCACAAAAAGAATGATGCCAAAGTGCTCCCTCAGCAGAAACGTTTAACTATGAGATGAATGCAATATCGCAAAGGAGTTTCTCAGTAAGCTTCTCTGCAGTTTTTGCCTGAAGATATTTCCTTTTTTGCCATCGGACTCAATGCACGCCCAAATATTTCTTTGCAGATTCCACAAAACCATGTCACCACACTGCTCAATGAAAAGAAAGGTGTAAGTCTGTGAGTTGAATTCACCCATCTCAAAGCAGTTTCTCAGAAAGGTTATTTCTAGTTCAAATCTGAGGATATTTCCGTTTTCACCATAGGCTTCAATGTGCTCCCAAATATCTCTTCTCAGATACCACAAAAACAGTGATGCTGAACTGCTCAATCAACAAAGAGGTTAAACTCCATGAGATGAATAGACCCATCAAAAAACTATTTCTGCAAAACTTCTCTCCAGTTTTTATCTGAAGTTATTTTGTTTTTCATGGTAGGCCTCTAGGAACTCCCAAATATCCCTTTGTAGATTCCACAAAAACGGTGCTACCAAACTGCTCAAAGATAACAAAAGTGTAACTCTGTGTGATGAATTCACCCATCACAAAGGAATTTCTTGGAAAGCTTTCTAGTTTTTATCTGAGGATATTTCCTTTTCCACCGTCCACTTCTTTCCAGTTTAAATCTGAGTATATTTCCTTTTTCAACATGGAAGATTCCATAAAAACAGTGAGATCAAAGTGCTCCATGAAAAGAATCGTGTAACTCTGTGAGATGAACTAAAAAATCAAAAAGCAGTTTCTCAGAAAGCTTCTTTTCAGTTTTTTTCTGAAGATATTTCCTTTGTCACCCTAAGCTTCAATGTGCTCAAAAATATCCCATTGCCGATTCCAAGATAACAGTGTTAGCAATCTGCTTAATGAAAAGAACAGTGTAACTCTGTGAGATGAATTCACCCATCACAAAGCAGTTTCTCAGAAAGCTTCTTTTTGGTTTTTATCTAAGGATATTTCCATTTTCACCATAGGCTTCAATGCACTCTCAAATATCCTATTGCAGATTCCAAGAAAACATTGTTAGCAAACTGCTGAATAAAAAGAATGATGTAACTCTGTGAGTTGAATTCACACATCACAAAGCAGTTTTTCACAAAGCTTCTCTTCAGATTTTATCTGAGGATATTACGTTTGTCACCATAGGCTTCAATGTGATCCAATATATCCCTTCTCGGATCCCCCAAAAACAGTGCTACCAAACTGCTCCATGAAAAGAATTGTGTAACTCAGAGAGATGAATTAACACATAACAACGTGGTTTCTCAGAAAGCTTCTTTCTAGTTTTTACATGAGGATATTTATTTTTCCACCATAGGCTTCAAGTGCTCCAAAATATCCCTTCTGAGACATCACAAAAACAGTTGTGAAAGCGCTACCCCAAAAGCAATGTGTATCTCTATGAGATGAATACACATATCACAACGGGATTTCTCCAAAACCTTCTCTCCAGTTGTTACCTGGAGAATTATATTTTATCCATTTAGGCCTCTATGTGTTCCCAAATATCCCTCTGCAAATTACACAAAAACAGTGCTAACAAACTGCTCCATGAAAAGAATGATGTAACTCTGTGACATAAATTGATGCATCACAAAGCAGTTTCCCAAGAAGCTTCTTTCTACTTTTTGTCAGAGGATATTTACTTAGTTACCATAAGCTTCAACGCATTCCAAAATATCCCTTTGCAGATTCCAAGAAAACAGCGTTAGTAAACCGCTCAATGAAAAGAAGAGTGTAACTCTCTGTGATCAATTCACACATTACAAAGCAATCTCTCAGATAGCTTCTTTTTGGTTTATGATCTGAGGATATTTCCTTTGTCACCATAGGATTCAATGTGCTCCAAAATATCCTGTTGCAGATTCCACGAAAATAGGGTTATCAAAATGCTAAATATAAAGGACGGTGTAAGTCTGTTAGATGAATTCACACATCCCAAAGAACTTTCTCAGAAAGCTTCTTTCTAGTTTTTATCTGAGGATATTTACTTTGTCATCACAGGCTTCAATGTGATCCGAAATATACCTTCTCAGATTCCCCCAAAACAGTGCAATCTAATGGCTAAATGAAAAGTCGTGAAACTCCGTGTGATGAATAAACACATCACAAAGTAGTTTATCTTTCTACTTTTATATGAGGATATTTACTTTGTCTACATAAGCTTCTGTGCATTCAAAATATCCCATTGCATATTCCAAGAAAACAGGGTTAGCAAACGGTTCAATGAAAAGAACAGTGTAACACTGTGAGATGAATTCACACATCACAAAGACGTTTCTCAGATAGCTTCTTTCTTGTTTTTATCTGAGGATATTTCCTTTTTCACCGTAGGCCTCGATTCACTCACATATATGCCTTTGCAGATTCCACAAAAACAGTGTAGGTAAATGCTGCATGAAAAGAAATGTATAACTCTGTGAGATGAATTCTCACATCACAAAGAAGTTTCATATAAATTTCCTTCTAGTTTTTCACTGAGGGTATTTCCTTTGTCACCATAGGCTTCAATGCGATGTAAAATATTACTTCGGAGATTCCAGAGAAACAGTGCTACCAAACTGCTCCATGAAAAGATGGTGTAACTCTGTGAGATGAATTATCAAATCACAGAGGTGTTTCTCAGAAAGCTTCTTTCTAGTTTTTTCTGAGGCTATTTCCTTTGTCACCCTAAGCTTCAAAGAGCTCAAAAATATCCCATTGCAGAATCCAAAAAAAGGAGCAGTTTAACTGTGTGAAATGAATTCACAGATCACAAAGCAGTCTCTCAGAAAGGTTACTTTTGGTATTTATCTGAGGATATTTCCTTTGTCATCATAGGCTTCAAAAAGCTCTGAAATATCCTATTGCAGATTACAGAAGACATTCTTATCATACTGCTAAACGAAAAAAATACTGTAACTCTGTGAGATGAATTCAGTGATCACAGAGCAGTTTCTCAGAAAGTTTCTTTCCGGTTTTTATCTGACGATTTTTTCTTTTTCACCATAGGCTTCAATGTTGTCCCAAATATTCCTTTGCAGATTCCATGAAAACAGTGTTAGCAAACTGCTCCATGAAAGGAAAGGTGTAAATCTGTGAGAGGAATTCACACATCAGAAAGCAGTCTCTCAAAAGCCTTCTTTCTAGTTTTTATCTGAGGATATTTCTTTTGTCTCCATAAGCTTCAACAGAATTCCAAGTATCCAGTCTCAGATTTCCCAAAAACAGTGTTACAACACTGCTCCATGAAAAGAAACTTTATCTCTGTGAGATGATTTCACACATCACAAAGAAGTTTCTCAGAAAGCTTCTCTCTAATTTTTACCTGAGGATATTTCATTAGTCACCACAAGGTTCAATGCAAACTAAAATATACTTTCTCAGTTTCCCCAAAAACAGTGCTACCAAACTGCTACATGAAAAGAATTGTGTAATTTTGTGAGATAAATTAACACATCAGACCACAGTTTCTCAGAATATTTCTTTCTAGTTTTTATTTCAGGATATGTCCTTTGTCACCATAAGCCTAAAGGCACTCTGAAATATCACATTGCAGATTCTAAGAAACAGTGCTAGTAAACTGCTCAATGAAAAGGAAGGTGTAACACTGTGAGACAAATTCACACATCACAAAGCAGTTTCTCAGAGAGCTTCTTTCCAGTTTTAATCTGAGGATATTTTCCTTTTCACAATATGCCTCAATGCGCTCCCAAATATTCCTTGCAGATTCCATGAAAAGAGTGTAAGCAAGATGCTCCAGGAAAAGAAAGGTGTAACTCTGTGGGATGAATTCACACATCACAAAGAAGTTTCTCAGAAAGCTCCTTTTAGTTTTATTTGAGGATACTTCCTTTGTCACCATAGGCTTCAATGTGATCCAAAGTATCCCATCTCAAATTCCCCAAAACAGTGCTACCAGAGAGATCATGAAAAGAATCGTGTAACTCCATGAGATGAATTAACACATCAAAAGCAGCTTC
>NW_016824137.1:0-12521 GCF_001698545.2 Rhinopithecus bieti
TGCTGTGAAATCCACCCAGTTCGATCTTCCCAGGGCTTTGTTTACCTACTTAAGCCTCAGCAATGTGGGGCACCCCTCCCCCAGCTTCGCTGCTGCCTTGCAGTTAGATCGCAGACTGCTGTGCTAGCAATGAGGAAGGCTCCATGTGCATGGGACCCTCCTGGCCAGGTGTGGGATATAATCTCCTGGTGTGCCCGTTTGCTTAAAGCGCAGTATTGGGGTGGGAGTTACCCGATTTTCCACATGTTGTGTGTCTCAGTTCCCCTGGCTGGGAAAAGGGTTTCCCTTCCCCCTTGCGCTTCCCAGGAGAGGCGATGCCTGGCCCTGCTTCAGCTCTCGCTGGTCGGGCTGCAACAGCTGACCAGCACCGATTGACCGGCACTCCCTAGTGAGATAAACCCAGTACCTCAGTTGAAAATGCAGTTGAAATATCTTCTGTGTCGCTCGTGCTGGGAGCTGTAGACTGGAGCTGTTCCTCTTCAGCCATCTTGCTCCGCCTCCTAATTTTCTGTCTCATTGATTTGTCTGATATTGTCATTGGGGTGTTTAATTCTCCCATTATTATTGTGTGGAAGTCTAAGTCTCTTTATAGGTCTCTAAGAGCTTGTTTTATGAATCTGGGTGCTCCTGTATTGGGTGCATATATATTTAGGACAGTTAGCTCTTCTTGTTGCATTGATCCCTTTACCACCATGTAATGCCCTTCTTTTTCTTTTTTGATGTTTGTTAGCTTAAAGTTTGTTTTTATCAGAGACTAGGATTGCAACCCCTGCTTTGTTTTCACTTTTCATTTGCTTGGTAAATATTCCGCTATCCCATTATTTTGAGCCGATGTGTGTCTTTGTACACCAGATGTGTCTCCTGAATACAGTATGCTGATGGGTCTTGACTCTTTATCCAATATACCAGTCTGTGTCTTTTAATTGGGGGCATTTAGCTCATTTACACTTAAGGTTAATGTTGTTATGTGTGAATTGGATCCTGTCATTATAATGCTAGCTGGTTATTTTGCCCATTAGTTGATGCAGTTTCTTCATAGTGCCCATGGTCTTTACTATTTGGAATGTTTCTGCAGTGGCTGGTACTTGTTTTTCCTTTCCTTATGTAGTGTTTCCTTCAGGAAGGCAGGCCTGGCAGTGACAAAATCTCTCAGCATGTGCTTGTTGGTAAAGGATTTTATTTCCCCTTGATTTATGAAGCTTAGTTTGGTTGGATATGAAATTCTGGGATGAAAATTCTTTTATTTAAGAACGTTGCATGTTGGCCCCTACTTTCTTCTGGCTTGTAGGTTTTCTGCATAGAGATCCACTGTTAGTCTGATGAGCTTCCCTTTGTGGGTAACCCGATCTTTCTCTCTGGTTGCCCTTAACATTTTTTCCTTCATTTCAACCTTGGTGAATCTGATAACAATGTGTCTTGTAGTTACTCTTCTTGAGGAGTACCTTTGTGGTGCTCTCTGTATTTCCTGAATTTGAATGTTGGCCTGTCTTGCTATGTTGTGAAAGTTCTCCTGGATAATATCCTGAAGAGGGTTTTACAACTTGGTTCCATTCTCCCCATCACTTTCAGGTATACCAATCAAACGTAGGTTTGTTCTTTTCACANCTTTTTTTTAAGAACGTTGCATGTTGGCCCCTACTTTCTTCTGGCTTGTAGGTTTTCTGCATAGAGATCCACTGTTAGTCTGATGAGCTTCCCTTTGTGGGTAACCCGATCTTTCTCTCTGGTTGCCCTTAACATTTTTTCCTTCATTTCAACCTTGGTGAATCTGATAACAATGTGTCTTGTAGTTACTCTTCTTGAGGAGTACCTTTGTGGTGCTCTCTGTATTTCCTGAATTTGAATGTTGGCCTGTCTTGCTATGTTGTGAAAGTTCTCCTGGATAATATCCTGAAGAGGGTTTTACAACTTGGTTCCATTCTCCCCATCACTTTCAGGTATACCAATCAAACGTAGGTTTGTTCTTTTCACATAGGCTCATATTTCTTGGAGGCTTTGTTTGTTCCTTTACATTCTTTCTTCTCTGTTCTTGTCTTCTTGCTTTATTTCATTAAATTGATCTTCAATCTCTGATATCCTTTCTTCTGCTTGATTGATTTGGTTATTGATACTTGTGTAAGCTTCATGAAGTTCTTGTGCTGTGTTTTTCAGCTCCATCAGGTCATTTATGTTCTTTTCTAAACTAGTTATTCTAGTTAGCAATTCCTCTCACTTTTTATCAAGGTTCTTATCTTCCTTACATTGGGTTAGAACATGTTCCTTTAGCTTGGAGGAGTTTATTATTACCCACCTTCTGAAGCCTACTTCTGTCAATTCATCAAACTCAATCTCTGTCCAGTTTTGTTCCCTTGCTGGCAAGGAGTTGTGACCCTTTGGAGGAGAAGAGGCATTCTGGATTTTGGAATTTTCAGCATTTTTGCATTGGTTTTCCTTCATCTTCGTGGATGTCTCCACCTTTGGTCTTTTTTTGTTTCGTTTTGTTTTGTTTTGTTTTGAGACAGAGCATTGCTCCGTTGCCCAGGCTGGAGTGCATTGGCATGATCTTGGCTCACTGCAAGCTCCACCTCCTGGGTTCACACCATTCTCCTGCCTCAGACTCCCAAGTAGCTGGGACTAAAGGCACCTGCCACCACACTCTGCTAATTTTTTGTATTTTTAGTAAAGACAGGGTTTCACCATGTTTACCAGGATGGTCTCAATCTCCTGACCTTGTTATCCACCTTCCTTGGCATCCCAAAGTGCTGAGATTACAGGCGTAAGCCACCACACCCGGCCTGCCTTTGGTCTTCAGTGTTGGTGACCTTCAAATGGAGTTTTTGTGTGGACGTACTTTTTGTTGATGTTGATACTACTCCTTTCTGTTTGTTATTTTCCTTCTAACAGGCCCCTCTGCTGCAGGTCTGCTGGAGTTTGCTGGAGGTCCACTCCAGACCCTGTTTGCCTGGGTATCACCAGCAGAGGCTGCAGCACAGCAAAAATTGCTGCCTGCCTTTTCCCCTGGAAAGTTCATCCCAGAGGGGCACCCAGCAGATGCCAGCCAAAGCTCTCCTGTACAAGGTGTCTGTCGACCCCTTCTGGGAGGTGTCTCTCAACCAGGAGGTACAGGGGTCAGGGACCCACTTGAGGAGGCAGTCTGGCCCTTAGCAGAGCTCAAGCACTGTGCTGGGAGATCTGCTGCTCTCTTCAGGCAGGAAAGTTTAAGTCAGCTGAAGCTGCACCCACAGCTGCTCCTTCCCCCAGACAACGGCAGTATAGAATATCTCAATACAAATATAGAAAAAAATAAAATGAAAGACTGATGTTCCAGGACAAAATGAAAATTAAAGAGCTAAACAGAAACAATAAAAGAAGTAAAATCGTGCTTAATTGGCTTAATAATGAGGTGGACTTGGCAAAGCATTGGAGTGAACTTGAGAAAATATAAATTGAAAGAACCTAATCTTAAAACAGAGAGAAAATAGACTGAAAAGAATAAAAGAACCAAAAGATCTTTGAAACAATAATGAAAGGTACACCATTTTTATCATTGGAGTCCTAGAAAGAGAAAAAAAAGACTATGCGC
Source organism: Rhinopithecus bieti (assembly GCF_001698545.2). Taxonomy (NCBI): domain Eukaryota; kingdom Metazoa; phylum Chordata; class Mammalia; order Primates; family Cercopithecidae; genus Rhinopithecus; species Rhinopithecus bieti. The sequence goes on from NW_016824137.1 coordinate 3,563, forward strand.
CTAAAAGAGCATTACAAAAATATAGTGGCTGAAAACCTCCCAAGTTTGACTAGAGAAAGAAACTTACAGATGCAAGATGATGAGGAGCCCAAGCAGGAAAAACCCAAAGAAATCTCTGACAAGATACATCATAATTAATCTTCTGAAAGTTAAAGATAAAGAAAACCAAAATCTTGAAAGCAGCCAGAGAGAAACCAAGCATTACCTACCAGGAATGGGCAATTTTAAAAGCAGCAGATTTCTCATCTGAAGTCATGAAGGCAAGAAGCAAAAGACATATTTTGAAGTGATGAAAGAAAAAAAAAAACTATAAACTGTGAATTCTACTTTTGACAAAGCTATACTTCAGGAACAAAAGAAAATAAAGATATACAAAGGAAAACAAAATAATTTGGCACTACAAGACCTACCCTTAAAGATTAGCTAAAGGAAGTTCTGTAAACATAATGGAAATAATTTTAAAAGGAATCCTAAGCATCAGGAAAGAAGAAACAACAGAGAAAGAGCACATGGGACAAACAAAAGATTATCCTTCACCTTATGAGGTTTTAACTCATAACTGATGATTGAAAGAAAAATTATACTACTCTCTGATATAATAGTGGGAAAGGTAAAGATAAATGGTAAAGCTCTATGAAAGACTTCTACACTTCACTTGAAGTGGTAAACTGTTAATACTGGTTAATATCAGTAGACTGATAAGATATATAGTAATACGTACCGCAACCATTACAAAAAAATACAAAATCATTACACTAAAATCACACTATAAATCAACTAATATAGAATTTTAAAATTATTCAAATAACTCTCAGGAAATCAAGAAAAGAGAAAGAGAGAAATTAGAAATAGAGAAAACAAAGGTGGAAACAATAAAAGACCAACTTATTCTAAAATATATAAATAATTACCTTAAATAAAATTGTTCTAAATACAGTAATGAAATGACAAATACTGACAGAGTGTGAAGAGCATAAATTAACTATATGCTATTTATGGGAAACACACCTGAAAACAAAGACATAGGTCAGTTGAGTGTAAAGAGATGAAATATAATATGCCAGAGAGACATGAATCATTAAAAACAAACAATTGGCTGAATTAATATCTGACAATATCTGGTAATAGTTTTTCTTCAGAGAAAAGAAAATTATTAGAAATGAAAAGGGACATTATATAATGATAATACAGATAAAAAGGATTGGTCATCAGGCAGACATAATAATCATAAATGTGTGCAACATCTGATAGAGCTGAAAGGAAAAATAGAAAAATCTAAAATTGTAGTTGAGAACTTAGACTTCTCTCAGCAACTGGTAGAACTGCTAGACAAAAAATTGTCAAGGACATAGATTTGAACAACACAATCATCCAACAGTATATCACTAAGCTATTTAGATCAATCCACTCAACAACAGCAGAATATACTTTTTATCAAGCTCTTATGGAACATTCACTGAGGTAGACCACATCTTGCACCATAAAAAAAAAAATTCTTGAAAACTTAAAAAATTGGTATTATAAAAAATGTATCTGACCGCTATGTAATCAGAAGCCAATCATAATCCTGAAAGACACAGTTCTGAATGCCATAATCCCAAATGTTAAAATCTGAAAAGACCAAAATACCAAAAATCTAAAATCCTGAATACATAGCTTAAAAAAAATACAAACAAATTTTAAAGATATTATTTATATTTTTAAAAGGATATTTATTTGAGAATCATACAAAACAAAACATAACACTTTATAGGCCATGTTACACACAAAAATAGGCAATAATAACATACATTTTGCAAGCATAAACACTCAGGTATACTCAGGAAGTCACACGAGCATAACAGTTATGAGCAGATGAACCAAATTAATAAATAAACAAGCCAAAAAAGAAAATGCATAAAATATATATCACTATGGTTAGTAATGGTGTACACTCAGCTTTATAATTGCAGTTATCTAAAATACTGTGATGAGTAACCTAAGTATTTTACTGAGATTGATTGAAAAACTAGAGTGGTTTAGCAATGCATATGCAGTCACCCAAAGAGTTGGCATATCCAGAAATTTTGTCTTTCACAAATGTAGATGTACAACAAAGACATCGCTTCATTTATTGAGAAAGTGTTAACACTTTCATGTGCATGCACAATGCTTACACACAAAGTCAATGTTGTGATAAGGCACTTTTAAGGAGTCAAATTTGCAAAAGAATAATTCCTTAAAAGAATTAGAACTCTCTACAGCTCTGCACACAATTTATACCTCCAGTATAAGAAATAATGTAAAGATAAAATACACAGTGTAATAAATCATAAAAAATAAAGCTGACTATTTAAAATAGTGGGGAAGAAACTAAACAGAAGAAAAGAGAAAACCTAAAAAATCTAAGAAGGACATTTGACATAAAAATCTTATTACAGAAATAGATGGGTAATTGTGCAGAGATAATTTGTAAGTGCTGACTAACTTCCACAAGCATTGACTATATTTTGAAGTCTTGCACCATGATGAAGAGGTGATTTTTTTTGAAACGTGACTCTCCTTGAAGAATACATTCACATATATTTTTTGTGAATGTACTGCTCTTTTTGAAATTCTTCTAATTTGATATACACCAACATGAGCATTCCCTATTCATTTTTCCTATCTTCTGTGCCATGCTTCTATGTTGTTCGGGGTACATGGAAATCCATTCTGCATGCACTGATATACAAACCACAAATTTGGTGGAAATTATGGTGGTAATCAAATAGAAACTCTTGCTTGTCTTCTTATCTTACCATGCACGTAATTGTTTTTTCAACCAGCCAGTAACTTCGCTGACTTCTTCAGACAAATTAGGCTTTAATTTATTAAAAGCTCCTGGAACATCATCAGCTGGAAGGAATACAAACACAGGCAAACAATGCCTTTTTTAACTGATGTTCTAGACACTGCTATATTACATGACCAATTCACTCATCTGAATTTTCCACGAAATGCAGATAAGGACAATAACAAGGTAATAGTGCCCAACATGACGCAATTAACATCTTGTAATTATCCTGCAGATAACCAAAAATGCACTAATCTCTTCTCCAGAATTCACCTTTCAGGATTTCAATATTTAGAAATTTAATCTTTCGGAATTGTGATTTTCTTTAGGATTTTAGATAGAAATTCTGATCTTTCAGGATTATCAACATTTGGGATTGTAGAGTTCTGGATTGTCTTTCAGAATTATCATTCAAATCTTATCAAATCTAACTAGAATTCAATAACAGAAAGATGACTGAAAAATATCTAAACCCATGGAAATTAAATAACACACTTCTGCACAATCCTTAGGTAACAGAGGAAGTCTCAGGAGAAGTAAAAATGCTTTGAATTAATTAAAAATGAAAATATGACATACCAAATGTATGTTACGAACCTAAAGTAGTGCTGAGAGGGAAATGTATAAAACTAAATGCTTATATTGGAAATAAGATAAAGTGTCAAAATGATATTCGAAGTTCCAACTCAAGAAACTAAGACAGAGAAAGGAAAGCAAGTAGAAGAAAGAAAATAAAGAAGAGGAGAGGCCGGGCGCGGTGGCTCAAGCCTGTAATCCCAGCACTTTGGGAGGCAGAGACGGGTGGATCACGAGGTCAGGAGATCGAGACCATCCTGGCGAACACAGTGAAACCCCGTCTCTACTAAAAAAATACAAAAAAATCTAGCCGGGCGAGGTGGCGGGCGCCTGTAGTCCCAGCTACTCCGGAGGCTGAGGCAGGAGAATGGCGTAAACCCGGGAGGCAGAGCTTGCAGTGAGCTGAGATCCGGCCACTGCACTCCAGCCCAGGCGACAGAGCGAGACTCCGTCTCAAAAAAATAAATAAATAAATAAAATAAAGAAGAGGAGAAACCAATAAAATTAAAAATTAGGAAAATAGTGGAGGAAATCAATAATACAAAAGTTGCGGGGTTTTTTTGAAAAAAAACAAACAAACAAACAAAACACACGTTCAATAAACCCCAAACAATTCTGCTCTTGTCAGTCATTCAACATAGTAGTTGAAATTCTGACCACTGCAACAAGACAAGAAAAAGAAGTACAAGATATATGGATTGGAAAGGGAGAAATAAAACTGTCCTATTAATAGATGACATAATTGCTTCCTAGAAAATCCCAATAAATCTACAAAACAACTTCTAAAAATAATAAGTGACTTCAGCAAGGTCTTTGGATACTAGATAAACACACAGAAATCAGATACATTTCTAGATACTAAGAATGATAATGAGGAAACCTTAATTTAAAGTATTTACATACACTCCAATAAAATGAACTCCTTAGATATATACTTAATAAAATGTGTACAGTATATGTATGCTGAAAACACAAAGACCTGAAACAAATCAACGTAAATAAATGGAGAGAGGCATACTCTGTTCATGAGTTGGATGACTCAACATCATAAAGATGTCAATTCTCTATAAATTGATTTATAGGTTTAATGCAACTCCTATTGAAATTTTAGGGAAGTGGAGCAATATGGGAGAATAGAAGGCTACACCATTCATTTCCTTCACAAGAACACTAAATTTTAACAACTATCTGCACACAGAAAAATACTTTCTCACAAGAACCACGTATCAGGTGAGCAATCACAGTATGTGGTTTCAATGTCATATTGCTGAAAGAGGCATTGAAGAGGGTGGAAGAGACAGTCTTGAATTGCTGAGGCCACCCCTCTGCCCTGCCCTGGCTGTGGCCACATGGCATGAAGAGAGAATGTGTGCTCTTGGAGGAGGGAGAGTGCAGAGACTGGGGGACTTTACATTGAACTCTGTGCTGCCCTGTCTCAGTGGAGAGCACAACCATGCTGGGCTCAGTCAGCATCCACCCATGGAATGAAAATTTGGATAAGCCCTAGTCACAAAAGATTTGCCCATCCCAGTGGTTGGAACTTGAGTTTCTCAGCAAGCCTTACCTTCATGGGCCATAGCATTCTGGAGTTCTAGGTAAACTTGACAGGCAATCTAGGACACAAGGACTATAATTCCTACACAACTCTTAGTGCTGGGCTGGGCTCAGAAGCAGTAGACTAGGGTGACTAAGGGAGTGCTTGTGCCACCCTTCCCAAAGCCCTGTGCAGTATGGCTCACAGTAATAAAAGTGACTTCTTCATTCTGGTTAAGAAAAGGAGAGCAAAGAGTAAGGAGGACTTCATCTTGCCTCTTGGATACCAACTCAGCCAAAGTAGGACAGGGCACTGGGCAGTCAAAAGGCCCCTATTCCGAGCCCTAGCTCATAGATGACAGTTCTAGACAACCCTGGATAAAAGGGAAACTGAACACCTTGACGGGAAGGACCCAGTCCTGACCAGATTTATCACCTCCTGACTAAAGAACTTTTGGGCCCTGCACAACCAGCATTGATACACAGGTAATACATGATGGTTCTTGAGCTCTGAGACATGGTGACTTCAGGTGTACCTCAGCATATAGTCAGCTGTGGTGGCTACGGTGAAAGACTCTTGTTTGAGAAAAGCAGAGGGAAGGGAAAAGGGGACTTTGTCTTGCACTTTAGGTATGGCCACAGTGGGATAGAGCAACAAGCAGCCTCCTAGGGTTCCCGAGTCCAGACCTAGGATCTTGGACAGCATTTCTGGACCTGCCCTGGCCCAGAGGGGAGCTCACTTTCCTGAAGGGTGAGTCCCAGTCCTGGAAACATTCACCACAAGCTGCCTGAAGTAACCTCTCAAAGATTTAAGTGAACATTAACAGTGGCCTGGCAGAACTGCCCATGGAATGGTAGTGGTGGTGGCCACAGGGAGAGGCATCTTTGCCTTTGGAAAGGGAAAGGAAGAGTGGAAAGGACTTTGTATTGTGGTTTGAGTGCCAGCTTACTGCAATAGAATAGAATGTAAGATAAATTTTTAAAGTTTTTGACTCCAATCCCTGGCTCCCAGACAGCATCTCCGGACAATGTGGCAATTCCTTAAAAGATCTAGGACTAGGAAAACCATTTGACCCTGCAATCCCATTACTGGGTATATACCCCAAGGATTATACATTATGCTACTATAAAGACACATGCACATGTATGTTTATTGTGGCACTATTCACAATAGCAAAGACTTGGAATCAACCCAAATGACCATCTATGACAGACTGGATTAAGAAAATGTGGCACATATACACCATGGAATACTATGTAGCCATAAAAGTGGATGAGTTCATGTCCCTTGCAGGGACATGGATGAAGCTGGAAACCATCATTCTGGACAAACTATCACAAGGACAGAAAACCAAAACCACATGTTCTCACTTGTAGGTGGGAATTGAACAATGAGAACACTTGGACACAGGGTGGGGAACATCACACACCACACCGGGACCTGTCATGGGGTGGGGAGAGGAGGGGAGGTATAGCATTAGGAGAAATATCTAATGAAAATGATGAGTTAATGGGTGCAGCAAACCAACGTGGCACATGTATACATATGTAACAAACATGCACATTGTGCACATGTACCCTAGAACTTAAAGTAAAATAGAAAAAAAGGGAGAGAATCACACATTTTTTTTTTTTTTTTTTGGTTTCTTGGTGCATATAAAAGCTGTGTTTTCACTATACCATAACCTATTAAGTGTGCAATAGCATTATATGTTTTAAAAAAGTTTCCTGAAAGCAGCACGAGAAACTAAGTAAATAACATACAATGGAACTCCAATACATCCAGCAGTGAACTTTTCAGTGAAAACCATCCAGGCCAGGAGAGAATTACATGACATATTTAACGTGTGGAAGGAAAAAAAATACTTTTACTCTTGAATGGTATATCCAGCAAAAATAACATTCAAGTATAAAGGAGAAATAGACTTGATGGGTGCTGACGAGTTGATGGGTGCAGCACACCAACATGGCACAAGTATACATATGTAACAAACCTGCACGTTATGCACATGTACCCTAGAACTTAAAGTATAATAAAAAAAAATAAAAAGAATAAAAATAAAGGAGAAATAAAGACTTGCCCAGACAAACAAAACTGAAGAATTTCATCAACACTAAACTTGTGCTAAAAGAAATGCTAAAGAAAGCTCTTTAATCTAAAAGAAAAATATGTTAATGAGCAAGAATAAACCATCAGAAGGTACAAAACTCAGCGGTAATAGCAAGCACAAGAATTTTATAACACTGTGGTTGTGGTACATAAACTACTTGTATCTTTTAAAGGTTTTACATTTTAAATTTTGTGGGCACACACTAGGTGTATATATTTATAGGTTACATGAGATATTTTATACAGGTATGTAATTTGAAATAAGCACGTCTTGGAGAATGGGGTATCCAAATCCTCAAGCATTTATCTTTCATGTTAAAATCAATCCAATTGCAAACTTTAGGTTATTTCTAAATGTACAATTAAATTATTAATGACTATAGTCACTCTGTTGAGCTACAAAATAGTGGGTCTTATTCATTCTTTCTCATTATTTTTGTCCCCATTAACCACGACCACCTCCCCCACAATTTTCTATTATCCTTCCCAGCCTCTGGTAAACCATTCTTCTAGTATCTATGTCCATGAGTTCAATTATTTTGCTTTTTAGATTCTACAAATAAGTGAGAACATGTGGCGTTTGTCTTTCTATGCCTTCCTTATTTAACTTAATATGATGATCTCCAGGTCCATCCATGTTGTTGTAAGTGACTGGATTTCATTCTTTTTATGGCTGAATAGTGCTCCATCTTGTATAGAAGCCATATTTTAAAATCTATTCATCTGTGGATGGACACTTAGGTTGCTTCCATATCTTAGCTATTGTAAACAGTGCTGCAACAAACATAGGAGTGCAGATATCTTTTGGATGTGCTAATTTCCTTTCTTTGGGGTATGTATCCAGCTTTATCCTTTTGACTTAGGATTGCCTTGGCAATGCGGTATACCCCATTCTGAATGATGTGCTTATTTTGCACTCAAAACCTCTCATGTAACCTGTAAATATATACACCTACTATATACCCACAAAATTACAATTAATTAATTTTAAAATAATAATAAAACATGGTCTACTGGAACATAATAAAGATCACAGAAACAAATATACACTCCTACAGTAAGCCCATTTTTGACAAAAGAGCCAAGAACATACACAAGGTAATCAACACTCTCTTCAATAAAAGGTGCTGACAAAACTGGATATCCATATGCGGAAGAATGAAACTAGACCCCTGTGTCTTACCATATACAAAAATCAAATTAAAATGGATTACATACTTAAATCTAAGTCCTCAATCTAAGAAACTACTACAATAAAACTTTGGTAAAAATTTCTAGGACATTGGTTTGGACAATGATTTTTTGAGCAATACCCCATAAGCACAGGCAACCAAAGCAAAAGTGGACAAATGAGAGCACATCAAGTTAAAACGTTTCTGCACAGTAAAATATACTATTAACAAAGTCACAAGACAACACACAGAATGGGAGAAAATAATTAAAAACTACTCATCTGATTGGAACATATAAGGAGCCTAAACACCTCTACAGAAAAAATGATAAGATCAAACATTTGGCAAAATATTTGAATAGACGTTTCATAAAAATGGCAAACAAATGCATGAGTTGATGGCCGAATAGGAACAGCTCCAGTCTCCAGCTCCCAGCGTAAGCGACACAGAAGACAGGTGATTTCTGCATTTTCAACTGAGGTACTGGGTTCATCTCACTAGGGAGTGCCGGACAATCGGTGCTGGTCAGCTGCTGCAGCCCGAACAGCGAGAGCTGAAGCAGGGCGAGGCATCGCCTCACCTGGGAAGCACAAGGATGAAGGGAATCCCTTTTCCCAGCCAGGGGAACTGAGATACACAACACCTGGAAAATTGGGTAACTCCCACCCGAATACTGTGCTTTACCAAGGGTCTTAGCAAACGGCCACACTAGGAGATTACATCCCACACCTGGCTGGGAGTGCCCCATGCCCA
>NW_016824138.1:0-1024 GCF_001698545.2 Rhinopithecus bieti
TATTTCCTTTTTTCACCATGGGCCCCAAATGGATCCAAAATATCACTTTGCGGATTCCACGAACAGGTTGTTAGCAAACTGCTTCCTGAGGTCTAAGCTGTAACTCTGTGAGATGAATTCACAGACCACAAAGAACTTTCTCAGAAAGCTTCTTTCTACTTTCACCTGAGGTTATTTCCTTTGTCACCGTAGGCTGCATTACACTACGAAGTATCCCATTGCAGATTTCCAGAAAACTGTGTTAGCATCCGGATCACTGAAGACAAACTTGTAACTGTGTGAGTTGCATTCACACATGGCTACACAGTTTCTCAGAAAGCCTCTTTCCACTTTTGATCTGAATATATTTCCTTTTTCACCATAGCCCTTAATGGGATCCTGAGTATCACTTTGTAGAATCCACGACATCAGGGTTAGCAAAGTGTTCCCAGTAGGGAAGGGTGGATGTCTGTGTGATGAAGTCACACATCTGAAAGCAATCTCTCAGAAACCTTCTCTCTAGTTATTATGTGAGGAAATTTCCTTTTTCACCATGGGCCCCAATTGGGTCCACAATATCACTTTGCAGATTCCACGAAAAGGTGTTAGCAAACTGTTTCCTGAGGACTAAGGTGTAACACTGTGAGATGAATTCACAGACCACAACGAAGTTTCTCAGAAAGCTTCTTTCACGTTTTGAACTGATGATACTTCCTTTATCAGAGTAGGCCTCAATGCGATCCAAAGAAGCCCTTCTCAGTTTCCTCAAAGACAGTTTTAATGGACTGCTCCATGAAACATAAGTGTAAGTCAGTGAGATGAATTCACACATCACCTAGAAGTTTCTAAGAAAGCTTCTTTCTAGTTTTCATCTGAGGATATTTCCTTTGTCACCATAAGCTTCTTTGCACTAGCAAGTATCCCATTGCAAATTTCCAGAAAAGTGTGTTAGCAAACTGGTCACTGAAGAGACCCGTGTAAATTTGTGAGTTGCATTCCCTCATTTCAATGCAGTTTCTCAGAAGGCTTCTTTCCAGTTTTGATC
>NW_016824139.1:0-795 GCF_001698545.2 Rhinopithecus bieti
GTTCACCATAGACCTCAATGCACTGCTGAATATCCCAATACAGATTCCAGGAAAAAAGTGTTAGCAAACTTCTCAATGAAAGGAATGGCATAACACTGTATGATGAATTCACACATTACAAATGAGTTTCTCAGAAAGCTTCTTTTTTGTTTTCACCTGAGAATATTTCCTTTTTTTGTTTTTTATCTGAGGATACTTCCTTTGCTACATAGACTTCAATGCCCACCTAAATATCTTATTGCAGATTACATGAAACAATGTTATCAGACTGCTCAATGAAAAGAATGGTAAAGTTCTGTAAGATGAATTCATACATCACAAAGCAGTTTCTCAGAATGTTTCTTTCTAGTTCTTTTCTGAGGATATTCCTTTTTCAGTATAGGCCTCAGTGCACTCCAAACTATCTCTTTGCAGATTCCACAAAAACCATGTTAGGAAACTGCTCCATGAAAAAAATCATGTAACTCTCTGAGATGAATTAATACATCACAAAGCGATTTCTTACAAAGTTTCTTTCTAGTTTTTGTCTGAGGATATTTCTTTCTCACCTTAAACTTCAATGTACTCCAAAATATCCCATTTCAGATTCCAAGAAAACAGTGTTAACCTACTACTAAATGAAAAGTACACTGTAACTCTGTGAGGTGAATTCACACACCACTAAGCAATTTCTCACAAAGATGTTTTCTAGTTATTATTTGAAGATATTTCCTTTTTCACAATAGGCTTCAATGCACTCCCAAATATCCTATTGCAGATTCCACAAAAACAGTGTTACCATACTGCTCAATGAAA
>NW_016824140.1:0-6988 GCF_001698545.2 Rhinopithecus bieti
AATAAATAAATAAATAAATAAAAATAAAGCAGCAGTGCTGGGCACCAGCAGAAGACTGGCCTGAAACAAGTATAATTGAAAGTTATTAGAAGGTTTCAAGAAAGGGCGAGAGGATCAGAACTTTATTTTTAAAAGATTACTCGGCCAAGCGCAATGGCTCACACCTGTAATCCCAGCACTTTGGTAGGCTGAGGTGGGTGGATCACGAGGTCAAGAGATGGAGACCATCCTGGCCAACATGGTGAAACCCCGTCTCTACTAAAAATGCAAAAAATTAGCTGGACGTGGTGTCGCGTTCCTGTAGTCCCAACTACTTGACAGGCTGAGGCAGGAGACTCACTTGAAACAGGAAGACCGGAGATCGTGCCTCTGCACTCCAGCCTGGTCCACAAGAGCTAAACTCCATCTCAAAAAAAAAAAAAAAAAAAAAGATTACTCTAGTTGCGGTGTGGGGAAAAGACAGAAGCAAGCAAGCTGTGGGTGTGAGAGACCAGTTAGGTTATTGCAGGCGTCGAGGAGAGAAATAACAGCTTGTGCTGGGTGTTGGCACTGGACGACTGGGGTGAGACTGCTGTTGCCCACAGTGTCTGGAACATAGACATGGAACCTAGGTGTTAAAAACCTTACTCTAGCCGGGTATGGTGGCTCACACCTGTAATCCCAGCACTTTGGGAGGCTGAGGCAGGTGGATCACCTGAGGTCAGGAGTTCAAGACTAGCCTGGCCAACATGGTGAAACCCCATTTCCTCAAAAATACAAAAATTAGCCTAGCATGATGGCAGGTGCCTGTAATCCCAGCTACTCAGGAGGTTGAGGTAGGAGAATCGCTTGAACCCGAGAGGGGGCGAAGGTTGTGGTGAGCCAAGATTGTGCCACTGCACTCCAGTCTGGGCGACAGAGCAAGACTCTGTTTTAAAAAAAAAACCTAACTCGGCCGGGCGCGGTGGCTCACGCCTGTAATCCCAGCACTTTGGGAAGCTGAGGCGGGCGGATCACGAGGTTAGGAGTTCCAGACCAGCCTGGCCAACATGGTGAAACCCTGTCTCTGCTTAAAAAAAAAAAAGGCCGGGCGCGGTGGCTCAAGCCTGTAATCCCAGCACTTTGGGAGGCCGAGACGGGTGGATCACGAGGTCAGGAGATCGAGACCATCTTGGCTAACACCGTGAAACCCCGTCTCTACTAAAAAAAAATACAAAAAACTAGCCGGGCAAGGTGGCGGGCTCCTGTAATCCCAGCTACTGGGGAGGCTGAGGCAGGAGAATGGCGTAAAACCCGGGAGGCGGAGCTTGCAGTGAGCTGAGATCTGGCCACTGCACTCCAGCCTGGGGCGATAGAGCGAGACTCAGTCTCAAAAAAAACAAAAAAATAAAAACAAAATCAGCTGGGCATGGTGATGGGTGCCTGTAATCCCAGCTACTCGGGAGGCTGAGGCAGAGAATTGCTTAAACTTGGGAGGCGGAGGTTGCAGTGAGCCACAATCATGCCACTGCACTCCAACCTGGGCAACAGAGCAAGACTACTTCTCAAAACACAAAAAACAAAAACAAAGCAAAACCAAAATTGTTTCTCCCTCAGTTCCCATTCTACTAATGTACTGAAGCTCTTTGTAACTTGTTTTTGAAACCTTTTTTACACTCTATCTTAGATATTGACAATGGCAACAAGTAAAAGTGAACTGAAAACAGAAATGGAAAAAAGCCCTTTATTTCAACATTAAAGATTTGGAGGTACAGTTTGCTGTACAGAAGTTTTCACTCCTCCATAATTTCACCAGGTATACAGTGTGCATCCCTGACACTGAAACTGAAGGCCTTATGGTTTCATCTTGTAAGGCAGATTCCCAAAGAGAATTGGTTTACCTGAGTCCCAGGGGGCTGATAGTGGACATTTTAAAACATTGATGACTCTTTATTACTATAAAAGAAAAGGGTTAGATTTAGGCTAGCCAACATGTTAAGTCTTTTTATGTCCTAGAACCCAATGATTTCCCATCTCTCTGTAATGGCATGAAGTAAGGCAGATGACTCTAGAAGATCCTCTTAACGCTAGGGCACACAGTTGCACCAGAGCCCTGTCTGGACACTCCTGCCTGATGGCCTGCACCACTGAGCGAAAAAACCTCTCCATCTCCACCACGGTGTCATGGGTCAACTAGTGCTGGCCCCTCATCCCCTTCTACTTACTCCCACCGCCGGAGGCTGTCAACGCAGGGGCAGCGTTCTAGAACATAAAACACACCTGCTTCTGAGGACTAGCACACTCCCGACAACATGGGGATTTTAGGCCATGCCATACTGTTTGCTACCAGCTTTTTGCCACTTAATTAACATTTGCATGTCATTATTATTCAAAAGCTTAAAAAATACACAAGATGAAAACTGGAAAGAAGGAGAATGTAAACTTCAGAACAGGATATTCTTAACTACCAAAAGAATTTTACACATCTATTGTTTTATATTAACTTTTGAGTCAACATTTTAAAATAAATATTTTGAAAACACATACTAAGGCTAATGGAACATAAAACACAGTTTCTTGTCAAATTTAATATATGTTCAGAAAACCAAGATATAAATAGCAGGCTAAAAATACACAAAAGTATTTTCATTCTTTTTGTGAAACAGTTTTGGGGAGTGTATACTCAAGGAAAAGGTATGTAACACATCTGTGATGATTTCAAACCCTACTGTGACTTCTCCACCTTCAAAGAGGCAGGTAAAACATTTGTAGAGCAGAGAAATCACGCAGAGTGAATGCGTTCTTACTCAAAATTTAACCTAATCTTTAGGTAAAGACAGCCAAAGTTTAAGATTTCTTCAATTTTGGTTGCTGGAACCTATTTGTGCTTGTAACTGTGAAGTGCAAAATTTTTTATTGTTGTGACTTTTGCTACAATGATATAGTTTATTATTAGAGTTATAATTAAATTATGAATAGGAATAAATCTTTTCAAGTGATGCTTCAAGCAAAATAAGTACAAGTCAAACAAGGACTGTTACAAATGAGCAAAAATGTTTTAAAAATGTTTCTTCATAGTTAACACTGACCAAAGTTTCTTCAAAGATCAATATTGATAACGGATTTCTAAATGTACTTTTTCATACTTCCTCTTTGATACAATCAATGGCTTAAGCTACCTTAATTTCTTTAAATAGCCTATTAAGAACCTAGGTTTTAAAAAACCCTTTATTGTATGCATCTTTACACACGCTGCAGCGCAAGACTCTAATGGAACAAAGAAAAAGACTTCACTCCCCTCAGTTATTCATACTACAGACTACTTATCCTTTTGACCTATAAGAAGGAAAAGTCTTGGAGAAACAGATTCATAACAGACTTGATCAGTAAGTCTAGAAGTTCCACAAGACAGCAAGTCATCTATCTATTCCTAAAGAGTTTATCATTGGAATGATCAAATGCATATTCTTTAAGTAAAAACTGGGGGTAAGTTATGAAAAAGTTGTGATAAATTTGAACTATGGATGCACTGTTACATGTTTATTTAGAAAGATGACTTGGAAAAGGAGGTTCACATACTTCCACTGTATCCTCCGGGTACGTTCTCCTTTTCTTCTGCAGACCTCTCCACGCTACAGTCAACTACAGAATGTGGCTCACGTTCACTCGAGGCTTTGCCTTCAGAGGAGTTTGATATTTTGGAAGTGGTACCTTTGTCCTGTGTGCTTTTCAGACCAACCGCTTCTTTCACTTCTTCAAGGATTCCTTCCAAAGGAGTTAAATCACCATCATGTCCTTTTGGAAGAGCGGGGTCCTCAATGGTGTAAGAAAAGCCATTGCCCTCTGGGCATGCGTCTTCTTTCTGCTGAGGCCCAGCCTGTCTACAACACCTTAAGGTTTCTTCAGGGGCAGAGGATTCCTCAGAAGTCACGCAACTCAAAGTTGCACAGCCTTCTCCATTTGCAGTTTTCTGAGGACTGGAGATGGTTTTTGCTGTGAAACTGGTAATGTCAACTGTTCTGGTTTTTTTACCAAGGCAGGAAAAATCAGACATTTCAAATATGCTTGTTCTCTCCTTCTTAGAAAGACTTCTGCAGCTGAACTGAGCAGGGTTTGATGGCAGCTGAGATTCGGGAGGAAGATTCTCTGAATTCCTTTCCTTAAGATTATCAGGTGAAAAATAGTCATCATATGAAGACTCCCCACAGCTAAGAGCCTCGAGTGCAGGTTCCGCCATGCGCAGCCGGCTGCCTTCTGACCTGCACAGCTGCAGCCTCGGCATGATAGATCTCCTGATGCTCCTCTTTCTCTTGCATTTTTCCTTTGGAGGTGAATGGAAGCCATATGATACTCTTTTTGTCTTTACTGAGGAACTCCTGGGTCTTGAATGTATCAAAAGGTGGCCTTTTGTTGAAGACAACGTAGGAGACAAACGATACTTCTCTTCAAACGTCTCCTGAGACGTACCTGCAGCCTGCTTTTGGTCAGGGGTGACTATTTTACCCACAATATTTCTTTGCAAGTTTATTTCTTCCTTTGAAAGATTACTCAGAAATTTTTGAGGACTTGATTTATCAAGGTGAGCGAAAGATGGTGATGAATGAATATTATTTGTTTTCAATACAAGTGAAGAAACACACATATCACTTTTAGTGTCATTAATGAATCCTCCCAACTTCCTTTCCTGATTTCCACATCCTGAGTTTCCACAAAGATCATCAAAAGACGAGTGTAAGCCAGCAATGGATTCATCTGGAAAACATTAACGGAGAGCTAACTTTTAAAAGTGGTTTAAATTATTCTAAATTCAATTTTCAGTTGACCAATAAAACATTACTTTTAAAGTACAGCTATTAGTTAAGAAGACTATTAACCACATTTGGGTTCTTCTCATTTCCATTTAAGAGTACATTTTAGGCCAGTATTTTTAACTAGAAAACCTGGGCTTTGATGAGTGTATGGCACAGTGGTGGGGATAGAGAAGAGGGGTAACAAACTTCTAAAAATTTTAGGCAAATTTCCATATGCATGTGCACATTTTCCCCAAAGAGCTTCCATAGTTTGTCGCTAAATTTTCCAGGAGATCAATAATTCTAAAACCTAAGAATGACTGCTGTAAGGTCTAGGGAAAGTTCTAGTCTTGTGTGAAACATTCCCTCAATGAACACAGCTCACCTTTNGCCCGCGCCTCAGGTGAGTGAGCGCCTCCGCCGGGCCCGCGGGGGGCGCGCGGCGCCGCATGCGGGGCGTCGCTCCTTTGCCCTGTTCCTTCCCGGTATCATCTCCGCGGCACGGCGAGGCCCTGGGGCCCGTGCTGCCTGCCTCCCCGTACCCCGGGGCCCCTCTGCCCCGCCCCGCCCGTCGGACCCAGGTCAGCCCGGCTTTCTTCGGCGGCTCCCCGAGCCCAGACCGCCGGCGACAGCGTGCGGGCTGCAAGAGAGCCTCCTTCTGGGCTCAACGCCCTAGGTCACAGGGACGCCCCCCGCAGGCGCGAACCCTTCTCTCGCTCCGGCTCTGCAGGTAGCAGAGCTCGGTGGGCCTTGGGGTTGTTCATCCATCTACCTCGCCCTCTCCAAGAGCCCAGATGCTTGGAAGAGGGACCGTGAGCAGCCCTTGCAGCCATCCGGCCCCAAAGCAGCAGAGGGCATCCTCTAACGGGACCCTACGACTGCCCTACCGGGGAGAGGCTTCTTAGCCCCACTTAACAGCCGAGGAAACTGAGGCACGGAAAGGTGAAGTGCCATGCCCAAGGTCACGCAGCTGACAAGTGGCAGGGTCAGCTCTCAACTCACGGTCTCGGGCTCTCAGGCCAGTGCGGTTGGAATTTGATCTCGTACCTTTGAAAAAATTTTGAAATCACTTGTCATCTCTGAAGTTGCTCTCGAACGTCATAAAAGTAGGCTGCACAAAGATTTTCTTGTTGTCGGAGTACAATTGAGGTGTTATTGTAATAATAATAGTGTTATTAATATAAGAGCTAACATTCTTCCAACGCTTGCTGTGTGCCAGGGATCTTGCTAAGCATTTTATTAAGATAACCTCGCATAACCACCTCAGCATGTCCCAATCCAAATGCTGCCCCTTCCTTGTCATGAAGCCCTTTTTTTTTTCCTGCAGAGCTGGACTCCCTATCACAGGTAGGAGCCCCATGGCTTAGGAGGCAGGGAAGCTCTCCTTTGGTGGCTTACTGACAGAACAAGAGTGATCCTTCCCTACTGGCATCCAGATCCGCCTGCCCCGCGCCCCCCTCCCTTACCCTGGCCCTCAGGGGATATTATTAGCCGTCCTTTCCTGGCTGCTGAGAGAGCAGGACTGGGCTGAATGGGCTGACTGGGCTAGCTCGGCAGGCTGGATTTGGAGGTGACAGAGCAGATTTGGCTAGCACTCACCTCATTCCGGGGCTTTCTGTCCGGGGCTTTCTGGTTCTGCCCTAAGGTTAGGCTTGAACATTTCAGTATTTAAGATAAAGTAAGAAGGGAAAGAGAACATTGATAGAGTGGTGCTGAATTTAAGAAGTCTCCCATGATTTAAAGTTCCAAATGAACAGCTATAAAATATGTGAATGTTTCTCCCCTAAAATAACTAGCTCAAACTGTCGTTTTCTCCCTTAGCAAATCCTCCTCCACATTTCAAAGGCTCCACTAAATCACCACCTTCTCTGTGAAGCCTTCCCTGCTTGATTTTCCCAGTTAGAATTACACATTCACAAAACAGGGTCTTAGCCTCAGTCTTACCCTGCGGACTTCTAGCCCCTTGAGGGCATGGTCCATCTTTGCAGCTCCAGATGCCTGGCTCACAGTAGATCCTTGGTAAGGACTCAGTGAATTTCCACTGCCCCTTTTCATTACTCAAAGGGTGGTGTTCTGCCCTTCTGTTCCTCCTTCCTGCCCTTCAGTTTCTCTTTGCTTGTCCCTTCCTTTAGATTCAACCTGTCATCACCATTTGCCACTCAAAGGCTTCCATCCACCGTGTCGTTTTGAAAACTTGCAGATAAGAGTCTTGCATCAAAAGCCTGTTTCTGGGAAGGGCA
>NW_016824141.1:0-8038 GCF_001698545.2 Rhinopithecus bieti
AAACTAACGGTTTTGTTTCAACCAAAACCAGGCATAATAGATGGGAGCCAGTGGGAGAAGATTTTTACAGCATGTAAAACTCAAAATGGTTCAGTTTATTTTTATTTTTTAGAGATGGGCTTTTGCTATATTTCCCAGGCTGGTCTTGAACTCCTGAGCTCATGTGATCCTCAGCCTCAGCCTCTTGAGAAGCTGGGATCCCAGGATGCACCACTGTGTCTGGCTTATGGTGGACTGTTTAAATCAGAGTATTCTCCCCTGTATGCCTATGTGTCTTGGATGGGTTATTAGAAAGTTGAAACATGGGGACCTATGAAGGATGGGATAATCTGAGGCACACAGTTCTAGAAACATCTATTTACATGATTGTAAATAGTATCAGCAAAGAATGTGCCAACCTATCATTATCATCTATTTTGCATAATAGGAAGTAAAACTGAGATGCCCTGGAGTGGATTATACCAATGAGTCTGCAAGAAAATGACAGTCCAGTGAAAACATATTCCTGGCTCACATTTCAGACATCTATTTAATACTACCTACTGCTGTGTGGTCTTCTGAAATAATGTGTGACCCCAACACTGAGTAAGTGGGCATTTCACTGAATCAATGGCTAATGGGGTGGTAGACTTTTAAGAAATGGAAGAGAAAATAATTTATAAAGTACCACAGCTGCAGAAAAAATTGAAGTCTTCCTTTCAAGACAAAAGAGAAACCACAGGTCTACCATTCACATTGTGATTGACATAAATTTGACAGATTTTTGAGATCGAGTCTTGCTTTGTGGCCCAGGCTTGAGTACCTGGCACGATCTAGGCTCATGGCAAGCTCCGCCTCATGGGTTCACACTATTCTTCTGCCTCAGCTTCCTGAGTAGCTGAGACTACAGGTGCCCGCCACTAAGCCTGGCTAATGTTTTATTTCTAGTGTTTTTAGTAGAGATGGGGTTTCACTATGTTAGCCAGGATGGTCTCCATCTCCTGACCTGGTGATCCACCTGCCTCGGGCTCCCAAAGTGCTGGGATTAGAAGACCAAAGTGGAAGACACAACTCTTGCCTCTCAATAGATTACTATTATTCATGCATAGAGAAGGTCAGCAAGTCACCCCATGAAACAGAAAAGGCTGGAAATCAGTGTGTGGGGCAGAGAGTCTACTTTGTAGACAGAAGGTACTCTTGAGGTCTGAGCTGGCAGAGAAATCATATGAGAAACAAGATTAGTTGGAACTTTCTACTGATGCTCGATTTTGCTTCGCACATATTTCACTAGATAAATAGACTAATAGATATCAAACACAATAGTGCTTGCTCCAAACTATTAAATTCACCACTGTATGATGGCTTTTCATTAAAGCTTAATTTCTCCTTATTTTTGAAATGTTTCTCTCTTTCCATTATATATTAATAAACAATATGTTTAGAAGTTCATTTCTGTGCCCAGAAGAATGCTTACTTCATGGGTCTCACACCAGAGCAGGTGTGAGACTGAAGAAATCAAAGCAACATCATGTATCTTTGTGCAAGTCTGACTCTTTTTTAATAGTGAAATGTTTAAAAAAATTGTTTTGGCTTGTATACACAATTTTCATTGTATATGCCAACTGTAGGGGAAAGAAAATATCAATTTTGTTTTGAGACAGGATCTTGCTCTGTTGCCCCACCCAGAGTGCAATGATGTGATTACAGCTAATGAAGCCTGCATTCCTGGGTTCAAGTAATTCTCTCACCTCAGCCTCCCTAGGAAATGAGATTGCCAGCACATGCATGTCATCACACTCAGCTCACTTTTTATTTTTTGTAGAGATGAGGTCTTGCTATGTTGTCCACAGTATCTCAAACACCCAGAGCTCAAATCATTCTCCCTCCTCAACCTCTCAAAACACTCCAGGACTGGTCCCAGATCTTTAAAATATTCTCTATGTTTCTTTTCTTTCTAAAAAATGCCAAGCTTGATTGGATTTTCCCTCACTCCCTCATATAGCAATATTATATATTTTACCATATTGGAACTCCACACAAAACCCTGTGAAACACTTAAAAGCTCCCAACGTCAATACAATTATTGTTATGAAAAAAGCCGTCCATGGAGGTATAAACCTTGCCTAAATCAAACACAATTTTAATACCTATTCCTTTTATTTAATTAATTAATTTATTATTATTTAATTTTTTGAGATGAAGTCTCCCTCTGTTGCCCAGGCTAGACTGCAGTGGTGTCATCTTGGCTTACTGCAACTTCCACCTCTCAAGTTCAAGCAATTTTCCTGCCTCAAGTCTCCCGAGTAGCTGGGATTACAGGCATGCACCACCACACCCAGCTAATTTTTGTATATTCAGTAGACACAGGGTTTCATCATTTTGGTCAGGCTGGTCTCGATCTGCCTGCCTCAGCCTCCAAAAGTGCTGGGATTACTGGCATGAGCCACCGCGCCCAGACACTTTTATTTTTAATACTATGTTGTTGTAATTTTTTCTTATTAAAACTCTGTTGCTAGTAGCATTCATTGTTTCATGCATTCACAATAAATCATTGCAAGCCCACTTTCCTGCCTCTTCTATAAAACCGACAACAATGATGTTAATTGTGCAGGAAAAATATAACTGTAAATCATCTCTCTTTTCGAGCAGGATGCAAGAAACCAATGTAAAGTAATAAATCGAATATTGTTTATTTTGCCCATATTTGGCCAGAGGCCATTGTTTTAAAAGCACAAAATTACAGCCCACTTTCATCAATTAGGCATTGTTCTTTGGCTCCTGAATCTAACCAAGAACATGTAAGATGTATCCCAAATCCCATGGTAATGATAACTGATTAATTTTCTTAACAGTAATGGAAGGTTTTCTTTTCATGACTCATTATTTATATTATTCATATATGTGGACATTTTTGTGCCAACTGTATATAAAAGAACGGAAACATTTCTTTTTGATGTTTTCCTCTCACTATAATTATGGCATAGTGGAAGAAACACTGTTCGTCACTTTCTAATGGTTACAGCTAAATTCCACTTTGTATTCCAATAAATAGTAAACAGATGTTGTTCTTCATAAGATGTAAAGATGATATTTTATTTTTAAATATACCTATGGATACTTTTTTAGAGTCTTTTTTTTTTTTTTTTTTTGAGACGGAGTCTCGTCTGTAGCCCAGGCTGGACTCAGTGGCCTAATCTCCAGCTCACTGCAAGCTCCGCCTCCCGGGTTCACACCATTCTCCTGCCTCCAGCCTCCTGAGTAGCTGGGACTACAGGCGCCCGCCACCTCGCCTGGGCTAGGTGTTTGTATTTTTTTAGTAGACACCGGGTCTCACCGTGTTAGCCAGGATGGTGTCCATCTCCTGACCTCGTGATCCGCCCGTCTCGGCCTCCCAAAGTGCTGGGATTACAGGCTTGAGCCACCGCGCCCGGCCTTTTTTAGAGTCTTGACATGACAGTCAATTTCAGAATATTGATAAAAAATATTTTGCAGCCTAACGTAGAGAGCAGAACCAAACCCAAACTTTATCTACCAATAGACTTATTCATGCGTTAAGAAAAAAGAAATTGAGACAAAGGTGTCCTATCTTCCCTGCATATGTTACATATGTATATGTTACTCTCCCCTTCTTTAAATGTCCCACGTCTTGATAAATTAGCATGGCATGTTAATCATTTGTAGTCCCAGCTACTTGGGAGGCTAAGGCAGGAGAATGGCGTGAACCCGGGAGGCGGAGCTTGCAGTGAGCCGAGATCACGCCAGTGTCCTCCAGCCAGGGCAACAGAGCATTTTTTATTTTATTTTATTTTATTTTTGAGATGGAATCTCTTATTTTCTCAGATTTTCAAATCTCAAGTTTTCGGGTCAAATTTTCTGTTTTGTAGTTATATACATGTATAAGTTTTTGCCATCAATACCACCTACAAGGCCACTACAATTCAAAATGTTAGGACCTATCCTCAGACTTTGTGAGTAACTGGAAGCCTAGATAGAGCCCAGGAATCTGCATTTGGAAAAAATTCATAGCCAGTTTGAGAACCATTGCTGTATATCATGGAACTTCTGTACTCTTCCATTCATGTCTACATGGTAACTTAGAAGATCTCCACATGACTTCATGAAGCTAGTCCTTTACATAAGGGGTCAGAACACTTTTTAAAATAAAGATTTTAAAATCTTTTAAAATAAAGATTTTAAAATCTTTTAAAATAAGATTGTATGTATTGTAGGCTTTGCAGGTCACATAGTCTCTTTTGCAACTACTCAACTTTGCCTTTGTAGTGTGAAAACAGTAACAGACATTATGTAAATAAATGGGTGTATTTGTGTTCCATTAAACTCTTTGGCAAAAACAGACAGAAAATGTGACAGATTTAGTCTATGGGCTATGCTGTCCACCCTTGCTTCCCATTTCTAAAAGGAGATCAAACCCTCTTTTCGATAAATAACTGTCATGGTTGAGCTTCTCAGTTTTCGTTAGAGCACATATATCAATATATTCTCTCTAGCTCCACTGGTGACTGAAGGATGTGCTATAAAATTCACTGATCATACAGAGACTACACTTTAGACATTTCAGGCTTCAAATTCACTGTCATTCAGTTTTGTAAACAACACTTAGCTAAGAAAATTGATATTGTCAGGCTCTAGACTTCAGCCTTGAACACACTCCTCCCTCTGTCTGAAATGATCTTCCTCCCAACAAGTTGGTCAGTTACTCATTTGTCAAATTTCTCCTTACTGCATTTTTACTCTCTCAGTCTGGGATACATACTCCTCCCAGGTGTTCTCATATATCTCCAACTTTCTGCATAATTGCAATGATTATACTAAATGATTCCAGTTAGTTGTGGAGTTTCTCCTATATGGCTTGCAAGGAAAGTGATAGGATGACATTTAGCAAAGTGGCCTGAAAATTCGAATAGGCTCAATAAATATTCACTGAGTGAATAAATGGATAAACTGTATGTTTGTTAATGCCTGGGGCCCATATGGAAGCAAACATTAACAAACAACCCAGTGACACTTAATAAATTAAGGATATAGTGGTGCCTCCTTGGACTTACAAGGTTGCACAAGAATTGAAGATGAGGTTTTATCACCAGCTTGAGAACCCATTCACAGCATAATCTCACAAAGAAGTCCACTGAGCAGGAAAAGGAGGCTGACTGAGTAGGACTTCCTTTGCTTTTGCAGAATTTCTTGAGAAAAGCTGGAAGCCCTTTTATCAGCCATTTGCCTAATGTTCTACAATGAAACTCTTTCCAAGTTTCCACTGTGCTAAAGGCTTAGGCTGAAATTTGTCCAAATTCATTTTCATATTCACCAGACGAACTCCCCAAACTGGCTTATCCTTCAGTAAACCCAACCTTCCAGTTAGAACTCTTAAAAGAGATGCCAGGCACAGCATATTACACCCAGTCCAAAAGAGCCTAATTCATTTGAAGTCATGTTTCCCATCTCTCATTAAATCTCAGGCTATCTCTAATTTGCCACCAGGTGACAGCTTCCAAACCCAGGATTGTCCCAGGAGGATGACTCCCAACATAGAACTGCCTGTATAACATTAAAATAGAAATATCCTTATCTGTCCCTGTCATTTTATTTCTATATGTCACTAAAAGATACAGCTTTTTACAAACCAACAACAGCAACTAATACACAAGTTTTCTCATTTCTGAATATCCAAGTTATTTTTAGCTTAAAAAAAAAAAAAGAAATATCCTAGGTAAGATTTTCCCCCCAAGCTAGTCTCTTCCATGAAGCACCCATGCCATTCTTTCTTCTTTGGGACTATTTGTATTATGAGCAATGACAGTGGGCATCAATGAGTTTTGCTTACCTAGCATTCAATTTTCCTCTGGGGAGCAATCTTACTGGGGAGAAATCTTACTTGCATCTACCTAGAGCCTACTGTACCCACCCAATCTCTTCCCAACTCTGGAGAAGCCATTTCAATCTAAGTGTCTCTTTCCACTGGATATAGACATTGTTTGGTATGTAACTAAAATTAGGCCAATATGCATAGTTCCCAGGCTTCTCTGAGAAAACAGTGACATACTAGGAAATGCAGTTGACTGCCTACCATCATACAAAGATAGCGTCTCTGAGAAAGCCAAAAGAAGAAACATGGCACCAAAGTATCAGGTTCCTAATGGCAATGATAGACCGCAGGACACTATTTTCTAAACTAAATGTACTGCTAGTAAAGGGAGTCTGAAAAATCTCTTCCTTTCCCTTAAGCCAATTTAAGCAGAATTTCTTTCACTTGCCAACTAACTGTTCCTAAGATTGCAAAATCTCAAAATATATATCCCTCCAATAGAGACACGATATCTATGTAGATGCTGGGTTACAATCTGTCTAACTTTTGAAATCCATGTCTTTTTTTAGACAGAAGATTTTGCTTTGTTTTCCAGACACATAGCTGCAGTGAACTATGATTGCAGTGGTGCCATCATAGCTCACTGCAGCCTCAACCTCCTGGCCTCAAACAATTTTACCACCTGAGCCTCCCAAGTAGCTGTGATTACAGTTGCAAATTACTGTACTCAGCTGAAATCCACTTTTTGCATATTACGCCAGTTATTGTCTACTTTCTAACAAGTAACCACAAATTTAACAGCTTCAAACAATGAATTTACTTTATCAAAGTTTTTGCTTATCAGGAATCCAGGCACTAGCTAAGTTGGATCCACTGCTTCGAAGTCTCTTACTGATGAAAATATTGGCCTAAGCTGGAGTCTCATTTTAAAGCTGAAAGAGGAAGATTCACTTACAGGCTTGTTTGCAGGGTTCCATGCCCTGGGGAATGCTGGACTGAATGCCTCTGTTCCTTGCCAGCTGTTGCATAGAGGAAGTTGTCAGTTTCTTGACATGTGCACCTGTTCAACATGGTTGCTCGTTTCATCAAAGCATGGAAATGAAGAACGCAACAGAAAAGGTATGCTAGCAAGACAATTTATATGCTTATATAACATAATTATGGAAGTGGTGTTCTGTTACCTCTATTATATTTTATTCCATGAGATAGAAGCAAATCTTATTTCCTCCCTACACTTAAAGAGAAGGGAGTTACACAAAGGCAGTGTCTTTTACTTGGTAAAATGCCAGCCTTGGGAGACTGGAATTCAAGACCTACTTCTCTAGTGGACAGGGGAAATAGGATATAGCCTAAAGGTTAAAAATGTATCAGGAGAGCTTTCCACAGACAGAGCAATGGGTACTGAGAGAGGATTTTAGGAACCAGAAATGCAGACACCACCTCTTCTGACTTCTGGCATTCTTAGGCAGCATATGTACGCAGAATATACCTAATCCAGACTGCATGCATTTCTGGGGTTTTGTAACTAATTACCACAAACTTGGTGACTGGAAAAAACAAAAACTTATAGTCTCTCACTGTTCTGGGGCAGAGTCCAAAATTAAGATGATTCCTTCTAGAGGCTCTGAAGAAAATTCTATTTCATGTTTTTGACTTGGATTGTGCTTCATGCTTCCAACTTGCATTGTGCTTCATGCTTCATGCTTCTGCTCTGAGTTCCTGGTAGTTTCCAACAGTGCTCCCTAGCTTAGGGATGAATCACTTCAATCTTTACTTCCATGCTCACATGGTGTTTGCCTCATTTCTGTCTTTGTTTTTGTGTCTCTTCATCTTAATTTTTTTTTTTTTTTGCTATAACAGTTTTATTTTAAAATACCAATATTTAGGTGACAATAGCAAATACAAACTTTGTCAACTATTTAACTTCCCATGAAAAAATTTAGGTGTCAACTTAGATGGGTGAGGGGAGGGGACACATAATTTTTCAAAATACTTCTGGGGGGCACATGCACAAAATACTTTGTGGACCACTGCTTTAAAAACACTATTTATCCAACTGCATTGAGGGACAACTTACAGAATCACCTGGAAAGGGTGGCCACCTTTTTAAAAATGCAGATTCCTGGGCTCCATCCCCAAAATGGGTTATTAGGTTTGGGGTGGACTCCAAATAAATCAATTTTCAACATGTACCCCAGGTGGCTCTCATGGAAACCATTTAGAAAGCACTACTNA
>NW_016824141.1:8609-12071 GCF_001698545.2 Rhinopithecus bieti
TTAAAAAAAAAATAAAATAAAACTAGCATTTTACAGTATTGTAGCCATGGCTGAAGATGGAAACAACCTCATATACATTTCTGAACTGACGATACAACTGATATAAAAGCTAAACAGGAGCCAGAGCTCACATAGCAGCACTCAAAGAGGAGCCTAGAAACAGGAAAAGGTCACTAGGGAAGGAAGGCACTTTCCCCAAATTCCTA
Source organism: Rhinopithecus bieti (assembly GCF_001698545.2). NCBI lineage: Eukaryota > Metazoa > Chordata > Mammalia > Primates > Cercopithecidae > Rhinopithecus > Rhinopithecus bieti. Next base: position 8,816 of record NW_016824141.1, read on the forward strand.
ACATGATCAAAGGATAGGACCAGAATGAAAGGACCCAGGCAGCCTAAGCCCACTGTGGGCTTTCTCCTGTGGTTGCACTTTGGGAGGAAACAGAAGAAAGTCCTTTTCCATCTTGAACCAGTCTGAGGAAAGTCCATGTTTAGGAGGGTTGACCATCATACCAAAATAAAACATGCCCTAACATAACCTGATTGCAAAGTAGGTGACAGAGTACACTGTAGGAAGCACTGCTGGAGGAGGTCAGAGGGTACTTGCCATGAAAAAACCCTTGGGACATTCTGACAACACTGTTGGGATGGTTGAGGCATCTATTCCCTTTTGGTCCTACCGTTGGCCTAAAGTGTGGTCTCAGAGCACTTGTCTTCTGCCTGTTCTCTGAGTGGGGCTTGCCAGCATCTATTCTCTCTTTCTAGGATCACAGAAAAGCTGAAGCTTCCTGGCGAGCAGTTTCACCTCCACAGGCTTTACTTCACACTCCTCACTGTCAATGCCAAAACACCACCCTGCTCCTTTGGCAACAAGCAAAGTGCATTGGTTGGCTTGGAGATGCTCTGTGCCCTCAATGTGCAGCTTGGGGTTTCAAACCTTTCGAGTTCCTATAGTTATAAAATCTCCTTTGCTGATGGTGTCTGTTTCAGTGCAGATGTTCATAAAATCTTCCTTGTTTGACAGGTCAAGCTGAGTGTTCTGCGTTGTGACAGACAGTTCAATGGTGGACAACTGCACATCTTTCCAGACCTCTGGGCTCACATCTTGGGAAACAGCATCCTCCAGTTGTGCCCAGTAGGATGCAAGACTTTGTAATATCCTCTCATAAAAAGAAGGACTTTGTTCAGGGCTCTATTCTGGTTCACTGGGAGGTCTCTCTGTAGGTCCCATGTGTGAAATACAGGCTTAGTGAGTTAGAGGCCACTCTTTGAGAGTGCTGAAAAAGTGAGCTGCTTTAATTTTTAGAGGCCCAAGATATCAGTACTTGCTAACTTTGATGCCAGCATCTCTGAAGGGTCCCCATCAAAGGCCAGTTGCTGCAAACACAGATTGTTCCTTATCACCCTGGATCTGCAAGACATGAAGTGGAACTCTCTCTCCTTTCACAATGGCAAATGTGGCAACAGTAATATGTTGGACTTTGTTTCCATGTTCAGCAAAGACGGTATGACTCAAACTACTGGTCCCTCCCAGTGGGATAAACCCAATAGGAAACTTACTGAAGGGTGCCTCATGTGTTCTTTGAAGAACTCCAGTAACAACCTCCTTCAGCATCCCGTCTCCTAAAACAGTGATCATATCTGTTTTTAACATCAATTTCAGGAGTTCCTTGGCTTCTCTTAACAATATACACATCCATCCTGGATAGATGTAAAATCAGGGTAGCATTTTTTTCAAATCTAGTAATGGCTTTGCCTTTGCAAGCTGCAGGATTGAGAAAAACAGTTGACTTCTTCACTTGTGCATTTGGAGAAATGAGTTAATTGCCAAACACCTGAGTTTCTTGACAGGCTTATATCCTTAGTAGGTTATCACAGTGTTTTCTATATAGCCAATGACATCCCCAGATCAGGAGGAAGACCTCAGCTGTGGTTTTCTTCCAATGATTTCAAAGTGTTTTGAGGAATACCATCATCTTCTAGAGATTTGCCGGACTGGTCCCACGCGTGGCTCTGCCTTTCTTATGTGTGTCTCTTCTTACAAGGACATTAGTCATATTGAATTTAGGATCTTCCCTAACACAGTATGAACTCATCTTACTTTGATTGTATTTGCAGAAACCTTATTTCCAAATAAGGTGAACTTCCTAGGAACCAGGTGTTAAGATATCAATATAACTTTTTTTTGAGACACACAATTCAACTGTAACACAAGTCAACTCAAAACCCATCCAAGAGAAAACTTTATTACCGATGATGTGGTCTGTCAAAGTTTTTAAAACACAGATTCTAACCTATGCTCCACAGTCTTAAAATAATAGTGTAAAATCTCAAAGAAATTGATCCCTCTCAAGTTAGGAACTCACAATACTTTTTCATGGCTACTCAAATTTAGATAATGATGATGGTGATGATTCTGATGATGTTTTGGATGATGATAATAATGATGATGAAAAGTAACTATGAGACCTTAAGTTGAATAAAATGCAAAAGGAAGCTCACTTTATCCTAAGTCTTAGAATAAGCTTTCCCTAATGATGAACTCAATTATTTTCCAACCTATGAACTTTAATTTCTTGGAAATGATTCATTCTGCATTCAATTAAATTACAGCCCACTGCATCTAAAAATAAGCAATCCAAATGCCCATCAATGATAGATTAGATGATAAAGAAAATGTGGCACATATACACCATGGAATACTGTGCAGCCATAAAGAAGGATAATTTCATGTACTTTGCAGGGACATGGATGAAGCTGGAAACCATCATTCTCAGCAAACTAACACAGGAACAGAAAAGCAAACACTGCATGTTCTCACTCACAAGTGGGAGCTGAACAATGAGAACACATGGACACAGGGAGAGGAACATGCCACACTGAGGTCTTTCCGTGTGTGGGGGACTACGGGAAGGAGAGCATTAGAGCAAATACCTAATGTAGATGACGGGTGGATGGGTGCAGCAAACCACCATGGCACGTGTATACCCATGTAACAAACCTGCATACTCTGTACATGGATCCCAGAACTTAAGGTATTAAGAAAAAAAAAAAAGTTAGGAAAAAAAAAGAAACCATACACAGGGATAAGCAGGTTGCTAATGCTGAGCAGTCTAATACTATACCAGTAGATACATATAGTAGTTTAAATTTAAATAAAAATTATTTGCACTCAAATGAAATACAAATATTTCTTAACCACACACACACACACACAAAATTGGCAAGCAGCTGCTTTCTCAAAACTAAAAACCAATTAGCTTATTGGTCATTCTATCACACTTGTATGCTGACTTCTCTCCTTGTAAAACCTCAGGGACTTGGCATTTCAGGGAAACATGCAGTATAGAGGATCTTGGCTTGGCTGGTAGTTGCTGTGCATTCACCATCTGCAGGGAAAAACTGAGCTTCAGCAGCACATGGCTTTGCCTTGCTGTATGCTGACAGTTTGTCATAGGAAATGGAGGTATCCTATTTTCTTTTAATTTCTAAAGCATATTATAAAATATATTGCTTTTAAAATGTTACAAAAACATGTGGCTTCCAGCTCAAAATATACAAGCCAAGAGTTTAATGCATTTGCCAATAAAAATAAAAATAAAAAAAAT
>NW_016824141.1:14224-16840 GCF_001698545.2 Rhinopithecus bieti
AAAAAAAAAAAAAAAAAAAAAAAGGAGTATTCATGAACCTGGAATTTTCATATCTTGTTGAAACCCACCGGAAGAGTTCCTTTGCCTGAGACAATGCCTGCTCTGTTCTTTCTTTCTGATGGCAACAGGGACTTTCCCAAAGACAAACCTGAGGAATGTGCAGACAACTTGAAGAGAGGATCAGGAGGATATCAGGCTTGAAAGAGATTTCAAGATGTTTGGGGTTTTAGGAAGGAAGAGGCTGTAGAGTGGTTTACTTGTTTTATTAGTTGGCATTTCCAAGAAAACTGTAACAAATTTTATCTTCAATGAATTACAGATACTTTTCCTATGGGTTTCCTTCAACACTATTCACACACAGACACACACACTCAAATACAAACAAGCACACACACAACACAGACCACATACCAGTGCTTACCTTCACCATTAAAAGTCATCATCAGATATGTAAAATCTAACAGGGAAATGCTTTTCCTTTCTTTCTTTTTTAGATACAGGGTCTCATGTATTACCCAGGTTGGAGTGCGCTGTTATGGTCTTGGCTCACTGCAGCCTTGATCTCCTAGCCTCAAGTGATCCTACCACCTCAGCCCCAAGCAGCTAGGACTACAGGCCAGTGCCACCATGTGCAGCTATTTTTTTTTGGTAGGGACAGGGTTTTGTCATGTTCCCCAGGCTGGCCTAAACTCCCAGGATCAAGCAATCCCCCCACCGAGGCTCCCAAAGTACTGGGATTATACGACCAAGCCATCACTTTCTAACTTGTGGAAACCTGGACCTACTTCTCTGAACCTCAATACAGAATGTTAGATTGAAATAATGAGGTGGAGACTACACTGTCTCATCTTTGTTGTATTTTACCAGTAGCTATTCCATAGATAGGTCACTCTTTCAGAGTCTTTCTCTCTCGTTCCCTTGCCTTAAACTGGCTATGTGATTTAGGTAGGTCTAATTTACTTATTGACAGCAGACATTTTGATCTCACAAACTCTCTGTGACTCTGAAATCCGGAGCCCACAACCTCTCAATTTCTCTTTGTTTTCACTACAGTTTGGCTGTGATTGCATCAAGGAAAGAGATGCTTAAATATAAAGAGAAAATGTTAAACTGAGTCATTATGTAAACAGCCAGGTTTAGGAAAGCCAAAAAACAAACTAGGAAGGTAGGACCTACTCTCAACGAGGGCTTCCAGTACTTCATTCAGGCAAGGAATCTTGCAATGAAAGATAAAGTCATTGGATTAACATTCAATTAACATGGCATTAAAGTTCTAAGAATGCACTAATCTTTTCTCTTTTATAATTATTTCCTATATAGTTGTTTGCTCCCAAATCACTATGCTTCTAAATAAAAAAATCAGAGGATCGATAATCATATTACTCTTATTTTAATAGTTGATAACACTAAATATTTAAAAGGTTAAATGGCTTGGTTAGGCCAGGCATGGTGGCTCACACCTGTAATCCTAGCACTCTGGGAAGCCGAGGTAAGCAGATCACCTGAGGTCAGAATTTCGAGACAAGTCTGGCCAACATGGTGAAACCCCATCTCTACTAAACATACAAAATTTGCTGGGCGTGGTGGCAGATGCCTGTAGTCCCAGCTACACAGGAGGCAGGAGAATCTCTTGAACCTGGGATATGGAGGTTGTGGACATTGCACCAGACTACACCCCAACTTGGGCAACAGAGCAAAACTATGTCTCCAAAGTGAAAATAAATAAACAATAAATAGCTTGGCTAAAATAGTATGGAAAATAAATAACAGTATTCAAATCAGCAATATTAAATGACAATAATTAGACTACAACATCTTAGGAAGCAAGACTCCACAAATAAATAATGAGCTAATTGTTTTAAATGGCCAAATATTCCAATGGACTAGGCACACCTAAAGTTTCTATCTCTGACAATTTCTAAGAAAAAAATTCTTATGATATGCAGTATGTGAAAATGTGATTATATATTCTAGGTAATCTGTTCAAATTATGACAAGAATCAAAATTGCAATTCGAATTGAATTAAAATTCATGTACTGGAAGGTTATGTATGTGATGGAAAACGTTCTTCATTAGGAAAAGCTATTTTTTAATTATTCAAACAGGCAAAATTCATACTACCAAATAGCATTATTCAAAACATACATAATTTCCAAGCACAGATTACCTGTGCTTTCAAAAAATACTAAATACTTTTCAGTTATTCTGTGTCAGGGAGACCCTTATTTAATAATCTTTCATAATTATCTTTACTGACAAGCTATGTCTACACAATATCAAACATCCAACTAACAGATGAAAACTGGAGTAATTTAGTAATTGTCACCAATTGTATGTTGATGTTGATGGGTTAAAACATCGATTTCACTCTGTTAACATAGTTTTCATTTTCACTTAGATTTTGTGACTATATGCATACATTTGGACTTTGTGTGTCTAGACAACAAGAGAAAGAAAATTAATTTCTCTTTAATCTCACACATGAAGAGTAGTTTTATTGCCATTTGACGGTTTCAGAGAATTTCCAAAAAGTTGTTCTAATCCTTTTATGGTGATTAATTTATCTAATTCACATATGCTCAAAATCCATTTGACAACAGGAGCTCAAAAAGAGT
>NW_016824142.1:0-9582 GCF_001698545.2 Rhinopithecus bieti
TATATGCAAGTGAAATCACATGAAATTATTTATTTTATATATGGTTTCTTTAGCCCAAAAATACCTTTGCAAGATTCATCCACATTGCATGTAATTGCAGTTTGTTCATTATTATTTTGTAGTTTTTCATTTATGAATATGATACAATTTATCCATTCTGCGGTGAATGATCATTGAGTTATTGACAGCATTGGAGTGGTAAGAATAAGATTTCTGTGAACATTCTTGTGTCTATCTTTAGATGAACAGAATGTATACTTGTTAGGTATATACCTAGGAGTGGGATTGCTGCATTTACGGTGTGCATATATGTAAATTTTATTGATACTTTCAAACAGTTTATCAATGTATTGTACCAATTACACTCTCACTTGCAACACAGGAAGATTTTTATTGATCCACATACTAATGTTTTAATAATTTTTACAGAATATCTCCAAGTTGATTTTTTAAATTTCTATAACTCTTAATAAAATTGGGTCCACATGTTATACAGAAAAAAAAAATTTTAATTAAAAATAAAAAGAGGCTGGGAGCGGTGGCTCATCTTTGTAATCCTAGCACTTTGGGAGTCCCAGGTGGGCGGATCACTTGAGGTCAGGAGTTCGAGACCAACCTGGCCAATATGGTGAAACTCCATCTCTACTAAAAATACAAGAATTAGCCGGGCCTAGTGGTGCACACTTGCAATCTCAGTTACTCTGCAGGCCGAGGCAGGAGAATCTCTTGAACCCGGGAGGTGGAGGTTGCAGTGAGCTGAGACATGCCATTGCACTCCAGCCCGGGTGACAGAGTGAGACTCCATCTCAAAAAACAAACAAATAAATAAATAAATAAATAAACAACAAGAAAAAGAAAATAAAAAATTTTAGATAAAAAAAGTTCTTAAGTATATGTGTGTGTGTGTAAATATATACACATCTATACATACCTATATATACACACATATATACAAACATATGTACATATATAGGTATATACACATATATGCATACCTATGTGCATACCTATACATATATACATAAACGCATACCTATACATATATACATAGGTGTATATATAGGTATGCATATATGTGTGTATATATACATATACACATATATACCTATGTATATACACACACTATATATATGTTTATATACATACACACTTGTAGTGAAAAATATAAAGTATTTTCTCTTCCGTGGAAAGAAACATACTTTAAAAAAAATGACAAAACGTACAAACCAGAAAGAAATAGAGTTAAAATTAGCAATTTTATTTTTAAAAATGTTAAGCTATAGCTAGTTAAATCAACACGAATACCTTAAAAGTACAATATTGAACAACAAAAAAGAGCAAATACATAGTTTGATGGAATTTTTTTTGTGTTGTTTTTGAGACAGTATTTCACTCCCCTCACTCAGGCTGGAGTGCAGTGGTGCGATCACAGCTCACCACAGCCTTAACTTGCTGGGCTCAAGTAATCCTCCCACCTCAGCCTCCCAGGTAGCTGGGACTATAGGTGTGCTGCCATGCCCAGCTAATTTTTGCATTTTTAGTAGAGATGGGGTTTTGCTGTGATGCCCAGGCTGGTCTCCAACTTCTGGACTCAAGTGATTCTCCTGCCTCCACCTCCCAAATTGCTGGGATTACAGGTTTGGGCCACTGCACCAGGCTTTAACATTTTTAAAATAAAATAATAAAGTATATGTTTTTTTAGATAACTTGTTTTAAATCATAAAGAAAATTTTTAAAAAATGGAATGCTTAGAGAAAAATTAGTAGAGAAGTGCACAAAGGAGACTCCAAGGTTAATAGCTACATTTCTGTGTTAAGTCAGACAATGGCATATGGTGTTAATTTTATTCTTACTCATTAAACTCTACCTATAAATTAAGTATAATGTTTTAAAAAGATACTTTATTAGAACAGTTTTAGATTTACTAAAAAATTGAGGAAACAGTATAGACAATCCACATACCCCATACCTGGTTTCTTCATTATAAATATCTTAGTTTATTATGGTACATTATTTTAAATTAATGAACTAATATTAATATATTGTCATTAACTAAAGTTCATATTTTATTCAGAAATCCTTAATTTTTACCTAAAGTCCATTTTCTGTTCCAAGATCCCATCTAGGATATCACATTGCAGTAGTAATTATCATTAGGTTTCTCCTAGCTGTGAAATTTTCTCTGTCTGTCCTTGTTTTTGATGATCTTGACATTTTTGAGTAATACTGGTCTGGCGTTTTGCAGAATGACAATCAGTTAGATTTTGCTTGGTGCATTTGTCATGATTAGACGGAGGTTATAAGTTATTGGGAGGAAGACCACAGAGGTAGGTGCCATTTTCATCACATCATACCAAGGGCACACACTTTTAATAAGACTTATGACCATTGATGTTAATCTTGATCACCTGGCTAAGGTAATGTAGAATATACATTTTAATCCCTAATATTTTTATTATGTAGTATTTTCTAAGGTCACAAGAGCAAAACAATGTTAATTATCCATGGAGAAAGAATTCTACAATTTTTAAATTACTACTTGCTCAGCTTCTCTTCCCTAGTAGATTCTGTGTCTTCCTTTGAAACTAACTCTAGAAAGATAAATTGAGTTTAAAACTACCCATTGTTACTCCTTATCAAACATCAATAACTTAGAAGAATAACAAATATTCGTGAATGTTTTTAGGAAAGAGCACTGATTTTGACCTTATAGATTGATTTCAGGTTTGTAAATTCTGTCTTAGATTTCCAATATTAGATTTCGTTTTCCCTGTTGTGCCCTACACATGGGGTCAGTAACCCCGGGCTTTAGTCTCCTTTAGTAGATTACTTTGTGAAAAATTCAACTTTATCCTTTAGCAGCTCCATTTTGTCATTTTCCCCAGAAAAGCTCTCCCAGAAAGTCTAATGGGGGTGGTAAGTATAACAGATATGAGGACTTGGCCTCTCCCTCTCACTCCTGGCATGCACCTGCACCTGTGTGGCAGTCATAGTTATGTCCATGTGTACTGGCAGAAGTTGCCATAGGAGCAGTTTTTGTTTCCTTTTTTTCATACTTTAAAAAGAGCTGTACAATTTTTTTTTTCTTTACCAGATTTATAGATTGTGTTATTTAGATTCCTTGAATCCATGTTTGGTGCAGAAAATGGCCTAATTTTCAAAATAAATCTTCCACTATATGTTCTCTTTTGACACTGGAACTTTAGTTCAAAAAATTCAGCAAGTTCAAATTGCAATATTGCTAGGTGACAATCATAAGGTAATAAGCTTCTAAATGAAGAAACTAAGCAAAAGAGACCAAACATCTTCTCAAAGATAATGCCAAATAATGTGTTTAAAAAAAACAGGATTAACACATCTTTTCCTGTTTTCTTCTTCCCACAGTAATTTAGATTTTCACTGTGCCAAAGTAAAGCAGATAAATGTAGCTGTCTTAACATTATAAACAGTGCCTGGTGTTCATATGCTACTTCAAAGTTCCAAGCTTATTTTAGTAAAACTGAAACATCATAAAAAAGCCCCAGAGGTCGAAACATATTCCTATATACCTTAGCTCCTCTCCTCTCACTGCCTTCATTTCTATTACCCACATTCTACCTTATCTGTTATCTGTTGCATGTGATTTGTGTCTTAGCCATGCATTTGAATCAATAGTTTGTCAAACAGCAGTGGACAGAGTGACAGAAAGGAATGGAATCAGTGAAGAAAGAAGAACAAGAAAAAAAATTATTTTTTAAAAAAATCATATCCTATACTTTCTTATATCACTATCCCCATCAAACTCGGTGCAGTTTGACAACTGCCACCATACTCTTTGCAAATTCCACAATAAACCCATCATTCCGCCATATTTCATTTTAATACATAAAAACTTTTTATCTTTTCATATGTGTCAAGATTGACTGTATTAGTCTGTTCTCACGCTTTTAATAAAGACATACAAGAGACTGGGTAATTTATAAAGGAAGGGGATTTATTAACTCACAGTTCCACATGGCTGTGGAGTCATCACAATCATGGCAGAAGGTGAATGAGGAGCAAAGTCACATCTTAATGGTGGAAGGCAAGAGAGTGTGTGAAGGGGATCTCACCTTTATAAAACCAACAGGTCTCTCGAGACGTATTCACTGTCGCAAGAAGATCACAGGAAAGACCTGCCCCATCATTCCATTACCTCTCATTGAGTCCCTCCCATGACACATGGGAATTATAAGACTTACAGTTCAAGATGACATTTGGGTGAAGACACAGCCAAACCATATCATTCATCATATCTTGATAACATTATTTTTTCTTGGGATCAACCCAGAAAGTTTATGTATTTATTTATATTTTTTTACTTTTCTTTAATGTTCAAAGGAATAAAAGAGAGGACCAACATGCTCTTTGCTTTTTTACTGCTGCTTCTAGTCCAGATCTTTATTCTGCAAACATGTACTAACAACTTCTTTTTTGTCATTTTTCCTAGAAAAGTTCTCTCACAATCTTTTTAGGCAATTCATTGCCATTCCTCATCTTGTTTATTGCTGTGTTTTCAGTCATAGTTTACTCTTTCATCTAAATTGATTTCACCACTTGGATCATAGTACTTGATATAAAGCCATTTCCTTTTATTGATTTTACTTATTTTAATGTGTTCATCAAAGAGCCATAGCACATCTGCTATATGGTACTGCTTTCCCCTCAACTATAACAACGACCACATTACATCCCTGTATGCCCATGCTTCTGCCATTCCTTTTGAATTTCCCTGCTCCCTACCAAGTTTCCAAGTTATCTCCCTTCTTTGTCTCACAGCAGGATTGTAAAAATATTTTTCTACTTTAACCACGTTGACATCCCTAATACACATTTCTAGAAATGCGTATATTGAACAATCTAAACAAATATATTCTTTAAAATCTAAATTTTTCTACCTATGAGAACTATTCACTCAATGCTTTCTGATCCAATACTTTCCAGATCCAGTAACCTGTTTCCAACATGAAAATCTCATCTAGGATAGGCTATGCTGGCATAACAACTGAAATCTTGAATCCCAATGATATATGAATACTTTTTTACTCACTTATGAAAAGACAAATACAGGTGGATATTGCTGCTGGTTTTGTTCTCTTGAGTAGTTCTCCTTGATTTATTGATTCCAGGGCCCAGCCTTATTCTGTGCTGTGGTTGTCCCCATCTTCAGGTGTGCCTTAAATGTCATCCTGGTGTCATTCAGATGAGCAGGCATGAAAGAAGCAGGGTAGAAGAAATGAAGGCATGTGCAGTCAATACAGCAGCTTTTCATTGCTTTAGACTTATCATTTTCACTCCTTTATCAAGAACTTGACTCATGGTTCAATGCAGATTGCAAAGGGATTGAGAAATGGAGCTTGTCTTTGTTCCTGGAAAAAGAAAGGCCAGTCTCTGTCACAGTGCTTCTCTAAAGGCACCTCTAAAGCACCTTCTATTTTAGCTCTCAGCAAATCGCATTATAGTTATGGTATATGGTCTGTTTTTTTCTCTTAATCTTTAAATTCATGAAGGCAAATGGCCAAAAATTAAACATGATCATACTCCCAGAGGCTAGAACAGCATATACCTCATACAAGGCCACAATAAATGCTACTCATGGATAATAACTAATTTCCTCTTGTACTGTATTAGTATTTTAAGCTGTGGACTACTTGCTATTTCTTATTCTTTGTCCCTTAGTGTCTTCATTTGTTTTCAATCTCAAAACCTTCCTGTTTATTTCCCTAGATGTTTATATACTTTCATTCTACAAAAATAAAAAGTCTCCAATATATTATCAATGGCTCATGTTTTCTCAGTAAAACCATTTCAGCTACTACATACATGTTTGTAACTCACTTGTCTACCAAAAGCCTTTAAATATCTCCCAATTTCCAGCCCTATATCTGTAACCACCAGTAAGACAACATTTACTTTATATCCCTTGTATATACTTATTTTTTAGCATATCCATAAGACATAATTAATCTCTTTCCTACAACTCTTCTCTGTTTCATTTCTTATTTTTTTGTAATAGAAGCATTGATTTCAAACTATCCAAGACTACATATACAAGAATAAGCATATATTTCAGTGAATAAAAATTTAGTCTTCACATTTTCTTAGAGTAAGCACTATTTATTTTAAAAGAATAAGATAGAAGGTAAAATCTCAGGATGTTTTCAAACCTTCAAAAGGTGATCACTAAACAAATATGTGTAAAAGTAGTCAATAAATTTGTTTTATTTTTGAGTTGCAAAAAAGAAAATGTATTTGAAAGAAAATAAAAGTAAAATGCTGTGATATGACAAATAATATTTAGTTCAGTACCAATGAATTAAGCACAAGATTGAGATGTGCATGCATGTGTGTGTGTGTGTGTGTGTGTGTGTGTGTGTGTGTTTAAAATTGTGAAAGATTCAGTTTAATATCAGAGCATTATCATTTTGGGTATAGGCTACAACCAAGAAAATCAGAGACTAATAGAGCAGCTTAGGTTATATTTAGCTATGTTGACTGAACATAGCATGTAGATTCTTGACATTGGGAATTATGAGTAGGCTTAAGTTATATCCTTGACTCTAAGGTGAGCAAAGCAGTTGAAGCTCTCAGAGTTGATTTATAGAATCATCGGCCACATTTCCGGATGTATAAAGAGTTTTCAAGGCCGGGCGCGGTGGCTCAAGCCTGTAATCCCAGACTTTGGCAAGCCGGACGAGGCGGATCACGAGGTCAGGAGATCGAACATCCTGGGCTAATACGGTGAAACCCCGTCGCTACTAAAAATAAAAAAACCAGCAGCGCGGTCCGGTGGCGGGCGCCTGTAGTCCCGCTACTGGAGGCTGAGGAGAGAATGGCGACCCGGGAGGCGGGCTTGCAGTGAGCTGAGATCCGGCCACTGCACTAGACTCAGCCTGGGCGGACAGAGCGAGACTCCGTCTCAAAAAAAAAAAAAAAAAAAAAAAAAGAGGTTTTCAAGAGGAAGATACATGCCCCTGATGGCCACTGAAGACAAGCATACTATTTTCTCTCTGACTAATGATTCTGATCATTATGGGATAATATTATTATTTATTTATTAGAAATGTTACCAATAGAAGGGTTAATAAAATAATTGCAATAATTATTATGAGATTATTATGGGATATGATTGTTATTGTACTAGGAAGAAACAGAATTTGAAAGGAATCAATGAATACATTATAATGCTAAATTTATGTTATTTTAGGCATGGACTATTCCTTTCTTTGGATCTGTGTTATCTCACTATCTTTACTAATTCCATGGTGCTGGTAAATATTTAGGGTCAGTAAAATATCCTAAAATTCTGCATGCCAAGTTACTATCTGTCCTTTATAATCACCTGATTCTAAAGAAGTCTGCAACTTTCAGGGGAGCATTGTGGAGACAGCGAAACATTATTTTCATGACTTGACTTTTGCATTTGTTTTCTTTTCCATAAACTCTGATGAAGCTGAACTGTACTGTGAAATATTCAAAGATACTGCTGACATGTTCACTGAAGTTCTCAATCTTTTCTCCATTTTTTAATTAGATCCTTAAAGTACCAGTTCATAAACACTTCCTCCCTCTGAAGCATTTTCTCAGGTATATCTTTCCACAAAACTTTTTTCACTAAATATTAATTAACAAATTATTTATTAGAAATATTACTAGTAGAAGGGTTAATAAAATAACTGTAAACAATTTTATTTAGAAATTTATATCTATCTCCACAATGCCAGTAAGCCTCTTGTGGAAATTCGGTAAGCATTTTTTTATATAGGTTTTACCTTGCTTCAGTTTACAAATATTGTTGTTTCTTTCTTTAAATGTGAAGCTGTGTCTTCCATGTGTGTTTTACTTAACAATAGCTTCAACTTAATTTATTTTAAAATTGTCAAAACATTTATTTTAAACTTATTGAAATAGCAGTAGAATTTTCATACATTTGTGGCTTTCTTTGCTACTGTTGAGATAGTTACAGTGTATTACAACATTTCAAGTTAGAAAATCTGAGTTTAAATTCTGCTTCTTCAGCTTACTATTTCTATGGAGGTGAACCTCTAACCTTCTGTATTCCATTTTCTTTACACAAAACTAAGAATATCATAGTAACAGTTTAAACATTAAATTATTTTGACATAGGATTTTTTCTTCTGGTACTATATTAGTATTTTAAGCTGTGGACTTTCAGTGCTGCTTTGCCAGCCAGAGACTTCCACTGCTGGCAACACCCCACCTGGGCTCCGCTCGGTCCTGGGGTCCTAGGTGGAGGTACCTGGCCCACTCAACCATGCGGATTGCACTTGGCATGCACCCCAGCCAGATCCCGTGCTCAGCCTGCAGCTGGGCCAGGTGAGTCCTTGCCCAGCTGTGTTACAGATTGTTCAGTCCTGCTGCCCTGCTCAGGCCCATGGCTCTGGGGCTGACCCAGCCCCACTGTTGCTTCACATTGTGTGGGGTGGCTGCTCAGCACTAGTGGAGGGCTAAGGGTCACAGTGTTAAAGCCTTTCTTATACCTGCATTTGGTGCATCCTGAATTCTTGTCCTGTGTCCAAGAAGAATGAGGTTATGCTGACAACTGAAGGGTGAGAAGGACAGAGAGGAGTTTTACTGAGGGACATAACAGCTCTCAGCAGAGAGTGGACTCGAAGTGGGGTGGTCCATCACCCAAAAGCAGGTAATCCTCCCACCACCCAAATGTGGGTATTCCCAACATGTGGCCGAGTCCAGGACTTTTATGGACTCAGAATGGGGAGTGCATGCTGAATAGTTTGTGAGTATGCCAAAAAAGGTTAAAACAAAGGCATCTCTAAAGGTGGGCATGACAGTGTAAAATTCAATTAGAGAAGAATGGGAATTTGTAAAATAGGTAAAGGGTGGAGATCAATCAGAGGAAAGTGCACCAAATGGGAAGAGAGGTTCTCAACCTAGTCTGTGGATTTATCTGGGACTTGTAGCCAGGCTTCAAATTGTCTTCAGCTTGAAGGTTGGGTTTCACTGGGGACCTGCCCCTGTCTGTCTAGGATTTGTCTGCTTCCTGCTGCTATTGATTTTACATATGAAACATTTAAGCCTTTTGAATTTTATTCAAAATTCATTTATTTATCCATTCCTGCATTGTTTTATTCATTCGCCTATTCATGTATACTGTGATAATACAGAATGTTCACCTGAGCAAATTGCTTTCTGGTAATAAGTTTAGATAATACAAGCATATTTAATATTTCATCTCAACACCAAAATCCAACATTTTCAAAGTCCAGAAAATCTAACATTTTCGAAGCCCAGAATAAAATGCTGCAAAGGTATAGTGATTAAGTGTGGAAAAGGCACAGCTGTCTGGAGTACTTGTTGCCTTGATTCTGCATCACGTATCAAAGACTGAAATCAGGAAACCACCCTATAAAGATGGAACAGATTTGCACAGGAATAGTTATGGCTCCTATTATATTGTTCCCATTCACTCAGCAGTAAACAACATTCTTGATCATTTTCTCTTCACTCTCCTCTTTTGATATATCATTCTTTTGACTTTTGTCTTCTATTATTATTATTATTATTATTATTATTATTATTATT
>NW_016824142.1:10588-50825 GCF_001698545.2 Rhinopithecus bieti
AAAAAAAAAAAAAAAAAAAAAAAAAAAAGAGTTTTCAAGAGGAAGATACATGCCCCTGATGGCCACTGAAGACAAGCATACTATTTTTCTCTCTGACTAATGATTCTGATCATTATGGGATAATATTATTATTTATTTATTAGAAATGTTACCAATAGAAGGGTTAATAAAATAATTGCAATAATTATTATGAGATTATTATGGGATATGATTGTTATTGTACTAGGAAGAAACAGAATTTGAAAGGAATCAATGAATACATTATAATGCTAAATTTATGTTATTTTTAGGCATGGACTATTCCTTTCTTTGGATCTGTGTTATCTCACTATCTTTACTAATTCCATGGTGCTGGTAAATATTTAGGGTCAGTAAAATATCCTAAAATTCTGCATGCCAAGTTACTATCTGTCCTTTATAATCACCTGATTCTAAAGAAGTCTGCAACTTTCAGGGGAGCATTGTGGAGACAGCGAAACATTATTTTTCATGACTTGACTTTTGCATTTGTTTTCTTTTTCCATAAACTCTGATGAAGCTGAACTGTACTGTGAAATATTCAAAGATACTGCTGACATGTTCACTGAAGTTCTCAATCTTTTCTCCATTTTTTAATTAGATCCTTAAAGTACCAGTTCATAAACACTTCCTCCCTCTGAAGCATTTTCTCAGGTATATCTTTCCACAAAACTTTTTTCACTAAATATTAATTAACAAATTATTTATTAGAAATATTACTAGTAGAAGGGTTAATAAAATAACTGTAAACAATTTTATTTAGAAATTTATATCTATCTCCACAATGCCAGTAAGCCTCTTGTGGAAATTCGGTAAGCATTTTTTTATATAGGTTTTACCTTGCTTCAGTTTACAAATATTGTTGTTTCTTTCTTTAAATGTGAAGCTGTGTCTTCCATGTGTGTTTTACTTAACAATAGCTTCAACTTAATTTATTTTAAAATTGTCAAAACATTTATTTTTAAACTTATTGAAATAGCAGTAGAATTTTCATACATTTGTGGCTTTCTTTGCTACTGTTGAGATAGTTACAGTGTATTACAACATTTCAAGTTAGAAAATCTGAGTTTAAATTCTGCTTCTTCAGCTTACTATTTCTATGGAGGTGAACCTCTAACCTTCTGTATTCCATTTTTCTTTACACAAAAACTAAGAATATCATAGTAACAGTTTAAACATTAAATTATTTTGACATAGGATTTTTTCTTCTGGTACTATATTAGTATTTTAAGCTGTGGACTTTCAGTGCTGCTTTGCCAGCCAGAGACTTCCACTGCTGGCAACACCCCCACCTGGGCTCCGCTCGGTCCTGGGGTCCTAGGTGGAGGTACCTGGCCCACTCAACCATGCGGATTGCACTTGGCATGCACCCCAGCCAGATCCCGTGCTCAGCCTGCAGCTGGGCCAGGTGAGTCCTTGCCCAGCTGTGTTACAGATTGTTCAGTCCTGCTGCCCTGCTCAGGCCCATGGCTCTGGGGCTGACCCAGCCCCACTGTTGCTTCACATTGTGTGGGGTGGCTGCTCAGCACTAGTGGAGGGCTAAGGGTCACAGTGTTAAAGCCTTTCTTATACCTGCATTTGGTGCATCCTGAATTCTTGTCCTGTGTCCAAGAAGAATGAGGTTATGCTGACAACTGAAGGGTGAGAAGGACAGAGAGGAGTTTTACTGAGGGACATAACAGCTCTCAGCAGAGAGTGGACTCGAAGTGGGGTGGTCCATCACCCAAAAGCAGGTAATCCTCCCACCACCCAAATGTGGGTATTCCCAACATGTGGCCGAGTCCAGGACTTTTATGGACTCAGAATGGGGGAGTGCATGCTGAATAGTTTGTGAGTATGCCAAAAAAGGTTAAAACAAAGGCATCTCTAAAGGTGGGCATGACAGTGTAAAAATTCAATTAGAGAAGAATGGGAATTTGTAAAATAGGTAAAGGGTGGAGATCAATCAGAGGAAAGTGCACCAAATGGGAAGAGAGGTTCTCAACCTAGTCTGTGGATTTATCTGGGACTTGTAGCCAGGCTTCAAATTGTCTTCAGCTTGAAGGTTGGGTTTCACTGGGGACCTGCCCCTGTCTGTCTAGGATTTGTCTGCTTCCTGCTGCTATTGATTTTACATATGAAACATTTAAGCCTTTTGAATTTTATTCAAAATTCATTTATTTATCCATTCCTGCATTGTTTTATTCATTCGCCTATTCATGTATACTGTGATAATACAGAATGTTCACCTGAGCAAATTGCTTTCTGGTAATAAGTTTAGATAATACAAGCATATTTAATATTTCATCTCAACACCAAAAATCCAACATTTTCAAAGTCCAGAAAAATCTAACATTTTCGAAGCCCAGAATAAAATGCTGCAAAGGTATAGTGATTAAGTGTGGAAAAGGCACAGCTGTCTGGAGTACTTGTTGCCTTGATTCTGCATCACGTATCAAAGACTGAAATCAGGAAACCACCCTATAAAGATGGAACAGATTTGCACAGGAATAGTTATGGCTCCTATTATATTGTTCCCATTCACTCAGCAGTAAACAACATTCTTGATCATTTTCTCTTCACTCTCCTCTTTTGATATATCATTCTTTTGACTTTTGTCTTCTATTATTATTATTATTATTATTATTATTATTATTATTATTATTTTGAGGCAGGATCTAGCTGCTGCCAGGCTGGAGTGCAATGGCACAACCATGGCTCACCACAGACTCAGCCTCCTGGGCTCAAGCAATTCTACCTCCTCAGCCTCCGACTCAGGTGGAACCAAAGGCATGTAGCACCCCATCTGGCTAATTTAAAACAAACATGTAGCAATGAGGGTCTTGCTAGGTTGCTCAGGCTGGTCACAAACTCCTGGGCTCAAGCAATCCTCCTGCTTCCCAAAGTGCTGGGATTATAAGCATGAGCCACTGCACCTGGCCCAACTTTTGCCTTCTTTTATGCTATCTCTTGCTAGTTCTAAATTTTCTCCCAAGGTATTTCAAGTCCTTAACTTGTCTACAGCTTCCTTCTCGTCTTACATGAATGCCCAAATAATCATCTCAAGCTAAACATGTCCAAATAGAGCTATTAATTTTTCCTGTCTTCTCATTCTCCCCTGTCCATGGTATCCCCCCAGATTGTTTAATTCCTTTGTGCTTCTCCTCTTGGTAATTAGTAATATTATACCCAGAGTTGCAAAAACAAATACTAAGATGCGGCCTTGATTTATGTCTTTTCCTAATTCTTACTACAATAAATCCATCACCAAGTTCTCTCTACTTTACATTAAATATGCAAATATAATATTTGCACACATAGCACATCTGTCCTTTTGTCTCTGTCTCCATTATTGCCATTCTTGTTCAGGCTGCCATCATCTCTCCCCTGAAATATGCTAGCCTGTGATTGGTTTTCCTGGTTGCATACTTACCCTCTACATTACAACATCAAGACTAATCCTTATAAAATACGTATTGGATAATATCACTCCCCTGCTTACAACAATAAAAGTCAAACTACTTACCTATTGTCATATAGTAACCCATGTAAAGCACTTAGCATAGTGTCTTACACATCACAGGCCTTAAATAAGTATTAGTTCTCTCTTCTCTCCCTCTTTTCTGTACACTTTTATCTTTCCACATGCCCAATTGTTAGATCTAAAATGTTCCTTAAAATTGCTATTAGATGTTTTCTTAGTGCAGTTTTACCTGAATTGTTTAATGATTTTGTCCAAAGGAGTTATTAATTCCTCCATTTCTATGCTACCACAGCTTGATGATGGACTTCTGTTATAGACCTAATGGCAAAGATTTGCAATTTAAAACAGGAATGTTAGATATAAATGATGACATATATGTGATTTCCTTAAGAGCAAATCCATGTTTGACCTATTTTTGCACCCTCAGTATACGTGACATATAGTAGGTATTCACTAAAAGCTTTCTTAAATGAATAAAACACTTTACAAACCTAGTAGTACAATGGAATCATTTGTTTTCTTAAGTAAGTCATAGATAACATAGGAAAAGATGTATAAAACTAGGGAGAAAAGAGTGGGAATAGACAATCACAAAGTAACTATTCCACAGCATGACAATTCAACTTTAAAAGAAGGTGAAGGAATTATCAGAATGTTGGGAGTATGTTTAATACTTATTTAAATCAAAGTAAAAAAACTCAAGATATTTTTTAAACATATAAGCTAGGCACAGAAAGCCAAATACTATATGATCTCTTCATGGAAGAGATTTACGTGGAATCTAAAAATACAAAACTCATAGAAACAGAGAGTAAAATGGTTGTTACCAAAGGCTGGGGGCTGGAAGAACTGGGGAGATGTTGCTTAGAGGACACATTTCAGTTAGACAGGAGGAACAAGTTCAAGTGATCTACTGTACTTCATGGTGACTGTGGTTAATAACAATATATTGTATTCTTGGAAATTGCTGAAAAGTGTAGATGTCAAGTGTTCATACCACAAAAAAAGATAAGTATATGAGATAATGTATATATTAAATAGCTTGATTTAGCCATTTCACAACATATACATCTATTAAGGTATATACTGTACCCCATAAATATATATAAATTTTATTTGTCAATTAAAAATAAAGATATATATATAGAGAATATACAAATAGGCAGAGATAGCTATTAAAATAAACCTTTTGATGATAACAATTTCAAATTTATAGTTAAATATGTAAAACACAGACTTCAGGGGGCAGGTAATCTGTACCTGATATCTGAGTGTTATCATTATGGAGCCAGTTTTATTTGACTTCAGCATTTAATTTACTTGAGATCTGAAAGTTCTGGAGAAGTTATACAGATTATATAACCAAAATGAGGTCTAGTATTTAATAAAACTCTTCAAGAAATGTTTCTGTTGTTGCATTCTACAAATATTTTTTATTTATATTATATTACCTCAGAGATTGCCATCAGAAAGAATTTTTCTCTAAGAATGATGGAATGTTACAAGCCCCCAAAAGGCAGTTAAAATAATCACTTGAAACCTTATGTATCCCCAAAGTAAACAAATATTTATACTTAGTAAACTTAAATATAACCTTACTTTAGAAAACATTTATATTTAAATGTGTACATAACATGTACAACATAATAAGGTATAGATATGCCATGGCAATTCTTCTACCTATAGTAGATTATTATTAAACAGTTTCACAGCATAGGTTATGTCATGTTTCTATACTAAAAATAATATAGCAGTACTCTTTTTACATATGTCTTTGCTCAAAAATCCAATTTATTTAGAATAAATAGCTTAAAGGTTAATTATTCAATAATTCCTTTATTGTTTAAAATTTTGGTTAAATAGCTAGATGTATATATTTCTAATACCACAGAATAACTGACAATAATATACAAGAAAGTTTATACACAAGAAACTTTATATACAAGAAAGTTTTGCCCTAATAAATGACCCAGTAATATTACATATGGTATAACTTTTGAGGGTAAAATTTAAGATTTTTATTTTCCTATTATGGATTTAGACACATCTTAATTAAATCAATACAACATTATAATGATAACATTTGGTTTCAGAATACTTATTATTTTTGATTACTTAATGATCAAGAATTAGGTATAGATGTCTTTTGTTTTACATCTTTCATGTAAAAAAGATGAAAAAAATTTTATTTTATATTTTGACACTATTGTTTTTAACAAATAAATCATAATACAATGTTCGTGTCCATGTGGTTTTGATTGCACTTCTTATAGAATTCAAATAAATATATTTGGTTTTCATTAAATTTGAGGATCACTTTCTCTTAATGCAGGACTTAGTAATTCAGAACTGTAATCCTTTTTTTTCTATATTTTGTTTTCTTTTGGTTTTTTTCTTTCCCTGTCTTTTATTTGATGAAATATGTCTCCCTCCCCATTTTTTAGAGTTTTGTACTTTTGGTTTGTTTCACTGCTCTTTGTTGAGCTATGCATTCTCTTTCTAATTATTCTATTTGTTAAATTTTATTAAAACAAAATAGCAATGATATATTTTACATATTTATCTAATTATAAGCTCAAAGCATGAAATAGTATATACTGACTTCCATATACATATTTATGTACATGTATATTATGAATAAATTAGTTCATCTCAAATATGAAACTTTAGCATCTTTACCATTGTTTTCTTTGGAATAGTCTAGGATTTTAGACACTTCTTAATCTTGTTTTACCTTTTATGTTATATATTTTTCATTAATAGTAATACGCTGCATTATATAGGTGCTCTTGCAAAAAGTAGTTTTATTTTATGTTTCGATAGTCTCAGTGTCAACTGTGACACCTTCTGTGTTTGGCTTTCTTGTTTTGGAATTCTTTATCTTGATGTGCATCTCATTGCACATTGTTATGTTCCTTAAAAGATTATTTAAATGTTATGTGTTTTCATGATCACTCGTTTTTGCTTCATATATGCATTATTGCTTTAAATATGAAAAAATACTTGTTTTGATGTGCTTTTATCTTTATATGTGAAAATCTTTGCTGGCTAATGTGTCTTTTGCCACAATCATTTCCTCCTTAATTCTCTTAATGAAATAAGAGATTATTTCATTTTCTTCTGGCATTTTATGTGGTAGAACACATCTGAATCTTTCCTCATTTTTCTTACATAGGTTTTTCATTTTCTTTTTCTGCTTGAAATTGCCAATATATATCCCAATGTGGACCTACTTAGTGTTATAGTGACTTTGATATTTCTTTATCTTTTAATATAAGTATCTTTACATTTTCAAATTAACTTGTTCCTAAGGCTGAAAGAAATAAGAATGAATGTGGCTTCTTTTTCTCCTTTTCTGATTCCTATATCAAGGACACCAATCACATCTTTGTTGGCTTTCTGATATCTTCTCTCTATGATCATTCGTTAATATAACCATTTTTATATATTTATTGTTTCCTCCTGTACTTTTGCGAATGTTAACGAGCTTGCTCTCCTCTCCCTTTGTTGAAACTGGGTACTATAAATTTTTTCTCTATAATTTCAGTGCGTTAAGATAATACTGATGTTGCTCTAATTGTTAATTTACAATGGTAGTTTATTTCTGACATCATTTTATTTTCAACATCATTTTATTTTCTATCAACCATCTTCCTCTTCATTAGCCTTTGTATTATATGTTTCTTTTTCTATATTGCAAAACTTTAATTCTTGATTTTTTAAATATAAAATGATATCCTCTGAATTCATTTAATTTCTTGCCATTATTATATTTTTAGATTTGTTATTCTTTTACCTCTTTCCTGTCTTTGTGCCACATAAATCACAAGTAAATTTAATGATTATATATGTATATATAAAAAGCTTTGAAAATATTTAAACATTTTTTGAAGACCATATAATTTTACTTAACAATAACACACAAAAGATCAGTTATATTGCTGTGTTAAAAATTTACACTAAATATTAAATAGTTGATTTACTAAGGAACCTACAAGCTAAACATACAACAACTTGAAAAAAATTTTTAGAGATTGGAATTGGTAGATTTGGATTCATACATGGCCTCTTTACAACTAAACTAGCTATGTGTGATAAAGTTGAATCTCTCTGTGAGCTTCCTCACTTTTCATTATCTTTAAAAAACGTAGTGTGACATTTATAAATAATTATTTAAAATACAGTAAAATAAACAGAATTTTTATTATTATATTTATTAAAGATTTATATAATAGTAACAAATTTTAGAGAAATGCCCAGCCTCCTTAGGTAAAATTCCTAAATCAATGAGTAGAATAAAACTAATTATGTGTAAAAAGGTATTTGAACATGAATTAATTAATTCCCTGACAAGGTTACATATTTATTTCTTTTGCTATACTATAGTTTCACTTCTTATTATTTATTTTCTCTTCTTAATTTAGATTATTTCCAAATCTTTTGTATTTCTCAATATTATGACTTCTGTAAAACTTTGCATGTAAAACGAATTCATTATATACATATATGTATGTATATACATATTCTTATTTCCATGCAGTTAAAATATGTCCCTATAAAACTATTGGTTTATAAGACAGATGATTACAAAATGGGGAAAACCACTGGTTAAAAAAATCATCTAATTTTTCCAAGCTTAGTAACATATCAACCAAGAGCAGATGGGGAGAGAATTTTGTATCCCTTCCTTTACTGACTAAATTTGCATCTTCAGTAAAACGTAAGTTTTTGTTTTGACAAAGGTTTCAATAATCCCCCCTACCCTCCACCTCCCAACGCATGCCAGAAGCTGTATTGTACCTGACAGCTGCTGGTGATAGTGCATGCAACCTTTCCTGGGTAATTAAAGAAGACAAGCTTTAACCCTTTCCCTATATAGACTCAATAGTATCAGAATAGCTCTGATGAATGGGACCAGATTCTAACTTGTTCAAGAAAGGAAAGGAGTTTCTTGGTAAAGAAAGGAAAACAGGGGTCTACAAGGAAGAACTAATTAGGCATCAGAGGATGAGTTTGGAGTGAAGGCTTGGATAAAACTCGACATTCCTATCATGGGGAAAGTGGAGGAATGGGGCTGGTCTCAAGTGTAGCATATGGCACAAAAACTTCAACCTAACTTCTCTAGGTCTGTGGGTGTGTATAAGAATAATGGCTGTTGGCCGGGCACAGTAATCATGCCTGTAATCCCAGCACTTTGGGAGGCCAAGGCAGGTGGATGACTTGAGGTCAGCAGTTCGAGACCAGCCTGACCAGCATGGTGAAACCCCATCTCTACTAAAAATACAAAAAATTATCCAGGCGTGGTAGCAGGCGCCTGTAATCCCAGGTACTGAGGAGGCTGAGGCAGGAGAATTGCTTGAACTTGGGAGGTGGAGGTTGCAGTAAGCAGAGTTCGTGCCTTTGCACTCCAGCCTGGATAACAAAAGCAAAACTCTGTTCCAAAAGAAAAAAAGAAAAGAATAATGGCTGTCCAGATGAAATAAAGAGCGGAAGCATTGAGAACTTAGGCCCTCAGTGGTGTGGGATTACTATAGGAGGAGTATGTTATCCTAGCAGAAGAGAATGCTCCCTTTCCCACATCCCTTTTGCTTCTCTCAGGGAAGGTGTGAAAAAGGTTCTCTCCCATCTCCCAGAGATGTATTTTTTTGAGAAGTTTCATGCCCCCAGCAGACTTCAGAGAATAGCTTTTTGCTTCAGCTTTACTTCTGGTAATGATAAAGATGTTTCAGTTCTCTCTCTGAGAGGTGCTTGAAATGAGAGATACTGAGCAGATAATGGTACTGATCCTCCTTCTGGAAATAAATTGGCAATGATTTGGATGTGGCACAAGATACAAGCTGAGGGTATCTCATAAATCAACAACTAATCTTCAGTGTGATTGTGTAAGTGGAAAGACTCATTAATTTAAAAACAGCCTCTAATTCTGCTTGTAGTTTCTCCGTTCTTAAGTCAATGTATATAAATCCCAGCGTCAATAAAGAGGCTGAACTGATCAATCGGAAAGGAAATATAGAAGTAAGTATTGTAATGAGACTATCTACCCTTTGATGGGTGACCTTGAGGGAAGAGAAGGGCAATTTCACAGTAGCAAGATGAGGACTTAGAGTTATAGCAATTGAATTTATTGAGATAAAAAATACTAATATCTAACATATATTGAGTTCTCAGTGTGTCATCATCATCCTAAGTCTTTTGTTTTTATGTAATAATTTTTAATCCTCTTTTATAAACTCTCATTTTAAAGATGAGAACAAGAAGACGTAAAGAGTGTCACCAAGGTCTTGGCAAGTTTGCCAAGGTCTCGTATCTCCTAATTTGCATAACTGAGATTTGTGCAAAGAAAATTTGGTTTCTGAGCTTGGGTTTTTAACCACTGTTACAGACTGAACTGTGCCCCTTCAAAATCTTGTGTTAAAATCCTAACACCCAGTACTTCAGAATACGACTGTATTTGGAGATAGGATATTTAAAAAGGTAAAATAAGATCATATAGCGTGGGTCATAATCCAATATGTCTTGTGTTCCTATAAGAAAACACAATAAGAACATAGACATGCAGAAAGTTCATGTAATAATTGCTATTTATTATTATTGCTATAATAATTATTAAACAATGAAAAGAGCGAGGGAAGAATTCTGCCATTGAAAATGGTCTCTTATTGCACTTATGCAAACAACTACATTGCCATAAGAATACTCACCAATAGTTTCCATTTTCTAGAGCAGCCAGGCAGGGAAAAACAAACATGCTTCAAGTCTTGATCACAGGAGTATACCTTACTTAATTATTATTATTATTATTATTATTATTATTATTATTATTATTATTTTGAGATGGAGTCTCGCTCTGTTGGCCAGGCTGGAGTGCAATGGTATGATCTCAGCTCACTGAAAGCTCCACCTCCTGGGTTCACGTCATTCTCCTACCTCAGCCTCCCGAGTAGCTGGGACTATAGGTGCCCACCACCATACCTGGCTAATTTTTTTGTGTTTTTAATAGAGACAGGGTTTCACCATGTTAGCCAGATGGTCTTGATCTCCTGACCTCATGATCCACCCACCTCAGCCTCCCAAAGTGCTGGGATTACAGGTGTAAGTCACCGCGCCCCGCCTACCTTACTTAATTATTAAAGACCAAAAATAGTTCAAAGTTTCCTTGACTCTGAAAACAAAACATGGATCAGCAATATTCCAAGCAAAGGTTAAAAGATTTGTTCAGTATTTTTTTTTTTTTTTTTTTTTTGAGACAGGGCTTCACTCTTATCACCCAGACTGGAGTACAATGGTTTGATGTTAGCTCACTGTAATCTCTGCTTCCTGGGTTCAAGTGATTCTCCTGCCTCAGCCTCCCAAGTAGCTGGGATTATAGGCATGTGTCAGCATGCCTGGCTATTTTTCTTTTTTCTTTTTTTTTTTTTGTGCATTTAGTAGAAACAAGGTTTCGCCATGTTGGTCAGGCTGGTCTTGAACTCCTGACCTCAGGTGATCCACCTGCCTCAGCCTCCCAAAGTGCTAGGATTACAAGTGTGAGCCATCGCTTCCAGCCTGATTTCAGTTTCCTGAGTTCAGTCCATTTAGTTAACTCTAGTTTTGTTTGATATTCGTGAGCATTTCAGCTCCTTGTGAGTCCTGTACATTTTCGTTTATTCTAATGTTACAATTTCCAAAGTTATCAGAAGCCTGTGTTTGAGAGCACCTGTTGAAGTTCTATAGCCTGTTATAAATCATCTTTGAAAAGGATTAAAACAAGACAACAATTGTCTGTGAACACCAAAATGTCCAGGGTAGTTACAGTTAGAAACACGATTGAAGTTTTGTTATCTCCGTGGATTACAATAACTTAACATAACAACCTTAATTATGATTGATAGCATATACTCAGCCATTGGAATTCTAGAAATCCCATACAATTTTGAAACATATATTAGGATTATTCACCAAGATATAACCTAAAGAAGATTGAGCATAATTTTGCAATCCCATGGACCTAAGCATGTCAAATATTCCTGTTTACCTCTCTTTTCTGGACACTTCAGGAGCCCTCTGACATATTTGAAAAGCCAGGTACCAGGGAAGACAATTTTGAAACTGAGGTTTGATTTTGGGAAGGCTGCTAAATGTTTGAGGTTTAAATAACTTGATACAATGAAATAGAATTCCAGATTACCATAAGTTATTTATTTTGCGAAAATCATGACTCAGAAATTTTAAAGAAGCAAAACCTGTTATAACCCTTTACAAATGTGCCAAAGAGCAGATTAGCACCTGAGGAAAATCTTGTTATGCTTTTATTTCAATTTACAGAAAACCAAATAATACCCTTTTCTGAATCTAGTCAGTATGTTCACACAGAGAACCTCTTCTGCAAGATTAATTTCCTCCCATACAATTTTGAAACATATATTAGGATTATTCACCAAGATATAACCTAAAGAAGATTGAGCATAATTTTTGCAATCCCATGGACCTAAGCATGTCAAATATTCCTGTTTACCTCTCTTTTCTGGACACTTCAGGAGCCCTCTGACATATTTGAAAAGCCAGGTACCAGGGAAGACAATTTTGAAACTGAGGTTTGATTTTGGGAAGGCTGCTAAATGTTTGAGGTTTAAATAAGTTGATACAATGAAATAGAATTCCAGATTACCATAAGTTATTTATTTTGCGAAAATCATGACTCAGAAATTTTAAAGAAGCAAAACCTGTTATAACCCTTTACAAATGTGCCAAAGAGCAGATTAGCACCTGAGGAAAATCTTGTTATGCTTTTATTTCAATTTACAGAAAAACCAAATAATACCCTTTTCTGAATCTAGTCAGTATGTTCACACAGAGAACCTCTTCTGCAAGATTAATTTCCACAATTCTCCCAACACTTTTTTGAACCTTCAGCTTTTTCCTAATTTAACTCAAAACAATCCTTTAACCCCAGGCAGAAGTTCACATTTCCATGCCTTCTTAAAACCTTTTATTAAAAAACACATTTTACTGTTCTTACTCACCTTGCATGTAAATATATTTCGAGTAGTTTCAACTCCTAGCAGTTTTGAACTTTAAGGTAAAACTTGGAAAGTTGCTTTCATCATGTGCTAACTGCAGCCAAGGCTTGCCTTCTTAGTAAGGGGTGTAGTTAGTGCCCCATGTCCTCAGGCCTCATCAACTGTGAAGCCAGCAAGTCAAATAGTTCTCAAAACCCCAAAAGCGGTTTGTAACCTCAAAACACTTAGCAAACCTTGCATCTAACCTTCATTTTGCCAATAATCTTTTCTTTCTTTCTTTTTTTAAGGCATAGTCTTGCTCTGTCGCCCAGGCTGGAGTGCAGTGGCGCTGTCTCGGCTCACTCCGCCTCCGAGGTACAAGCTATTCTGCTGCCTCAGCCTCCCGAGTAGCTGGGACTACAGGTGCATGCCACTACGCCTGGCTAATTTTGGTATTTTTAGTAGAGACGGGGTTTCACCATGTTGGCCAGGCTGGTCTCCAGCTCCTGACCTCAGGTGATCCATCCACCTTGGCCTCACAAAGTGTTGGGATTATAGGCGTGAGTGAAGCCCTTTAAGAGACACGGGACATGCGAATACTGAATCAGAGAAGGCTCATCCCCTAAGGCAGGATTGCTAAAAAAATCCTTGCCACCAGAGTTACAAGCTATGGCCTCAGGATGTAAAACAAAATAGAGGATTTATTTCACAACCAAAACTTTGCAGAGCATACAGTGATAGTTGGATTTTTTTTTAAAGTAAACCACAATGTATCAGAGAGTATGCTACAAGTGCAATGAGTCCAAAAAATATCAGAGCCAAGAGAAGTAAATAGGGGGTCCTCTCTCCAAGAAACTTTAAAAGCTATAGAAAAGAACACAAAGGAAAAAAACTCTCCAAAGCCTGTAATTATTTAAAGATTTAACTTTTATAACTGTCTTTTAACATTTCTAAACTTACATGACAAACAATAGCATATGTTCAGACAATGGAAAATATAAAATTCAATAATTGCTATATTTTTATAAAATAAAATTGACCATTTACTCTTTGGCATATTCAAAAATTATATAATAGATGCCATATTCAAGATGGCTGGTAATTTTAGCACAGAAAATAGAACAAAGACAACAAAATCTATGCTCTTATAATAATAATAATTTTTAAAAAACCTCATATCTTTGGTTTCACTTATTTGTGTATAGAACTTCTAATTAGTAAAATTGCCAATATATTTTTATGAATCCTTTGGTTTTACTTTCTGGATATCTAGAAAACATAGATTTCAAATGTATAAATGGTATTTAAATGCAATCCCAAAGTTTTAAAATATTCAAAATATGATATTCAGAAGGCAATAGTATGTGCTTGCAAAATCTACTCATTTTCTCTTAACATTTTGGAGGTGAAATCTTTTACTTCTATACAAAAAAAACCATAATCTTTAATTTGGGCTGGGAGTCCCAATCTTTAACTTGGCTACATGTGGTCAAGTTGCATGGCTCCCTAACAGAAATGATTATTATCCACCCCCACACAAAAACCCAACAAACACACAACATGACATCAGAAAAATCTTTGAATTTTATGTAATATACATATTCAACATAATATACAATTCATCTAAAGCTGTTTATAAATTTCTACTTGTCCAATATTCAAGTAAAGACACAGATGATTCAACTATGAGGTATAACAGTGAAATGTGTTCTCTCCAGTGTTGTCGTTATGTTTAAATGATTTGCAAGGAAGAAGTCAGAGCTAACGATAAATCTTTATTTTCTCTCCTTTCTTACTCATCATGCACACAGACACATCTACACACACCACATAAAATCTGCACAGACACATCCACACAGTTACAAGCATTTATATAGACACAAACACAAACACACACACTAATTAATAGCCGCATATACCTCAACTAATACAATTTTTCTTAACTTTCCACAGTGCCCCCTAGTTGTTCTAGTCTGCTAGACAGTCATTATAAGAAATAATTATTCCACAGTTTGAACATATAAGTATAGATATTCTTAGGCTAACAGATTACCATCTTGCCTGATTTAAAAATACAAAAACAAAACTCAGTCTCAAAGTGGACAATATCAGATGCCACTCTTGGTTTTGAATATTACTTTCTCCTAGTTAGGGCCATGGATGCACATTTTTATTTCAACTTTAAGCTATGAAATGTAAAACTATTTAGGAAAATATATGAGAGTTCTATTGTTTGAGTTATAAAGTAGACACTGATCTGAAGAATAGAAAGAGATTTCTAACTGTGCTCTCCAGAAACTGAAACCTGGTTGTATTAAGAGTGAGTGTTCTTCCTCTGGAAGTATTCAAGCAGAAACGGCACAGTCACTACTCTTAAACCTTTCTGAAGGCATCGATCCATGAGGCAGCCAGTTAAATGAGATGCCTTCTGAGGTCACTTCCAAACTGTAGTTTCTATAATTCTACCAATTTCTCCTGATTTTAACATCTCAACAGTTTATCAGAGCGAAGTGCCTTCTAACATGATCGCTTTGCCTAATTATTTTCAGAACAGGTTAAGTTATATATACATAAATATTTTTTAAAAAGAGAAGACATGAATAATTAGTTATTATCTCTAATTATTTACATATGACTTTTCTAACTGAGACTAAAACTTTTTTTGGAATTGCGTATGTATGTTTTTTAAGAATATAGTTTTCAATTAAAGTAAGACAACTGACCCAATTATTTGAGAGCAAGTAGATATTCAAAGAAAGAGTTTAGATCTTTACAATTTCTTTTCAGATGGAAGAAATGTATTAACTCCTCCATTCTGTTCAGAGGAAGCAAAAGTAGTTGTATATTCAACATGTTCTGTTAATGAATGAATTGGGAAATACCTTTTAGTTTTGAAATGCCAGGATTTGTGAGGTTCAAGCATAGAAGTTTTTGAGGAAGGCGAAATGAAAAGGAGCCCTGACTGCCTGAGGTGGAGATGAAAAAGCACGTTAGAAACATTCAAAAGGAACAGAAAGGCAGAGATAAGCATAAGTGGATTTTGTAATAGGATTGCTGAGATAGGTTCATGCTCAAAATCATATGAAGCATTCTGTTTTCTTGGTTATTGGTTAGCAAGAGATATTTTATCGAGAACTCATTTGCAACCATGCACACCTTTTTAATTAATAAAGAATATTCATGTTTTAGAATATCAAGCAAGGAAAATTGCAAAGACAAGTCATTGTTTTCTACATAAAGATAAAGAAACTGTTTTGTGCATAAATTCAAGAAGATTGAGAGTATCCTGTTCTATCTGCATAATGCGGCATTGAGCAAGGTATGGAGTTTTTATTGCTTTTCCGTTGTTATTTTGAAAAGCATTTAGAAAAAAAAAAATACCAGTCTGAGTTTCTTTCCACAGGACTCAAATGACAATCTTGCTCAACCAGTCTTAATGCTTTACAGATTATTTTTGTACATTCTCATTGTATTCTTAGAGTATATTACTTATCAATTGTGTTCAAGACACTTCCTACAGATATTTTATCTCTTCATGAAGACAGTAAACTAGAAACTTTATGTCATTCATTCTTTTTCTTATTTATTTCTCCAAAATTCATAAAATATTGCTTTATTGTCATTCTATCTGCTTTATTAACCTACCCATAATGTCATATTTTCTCTTTCAAAATAATACTAAGTTAGTCACAGAAAATATACCTCTAAACATGCATATAACTATCTACATATACCATACTAGATTCATTCATGGCTGGTAAGTGGTAGGATCTTGCCATTATAGCCAAAGAAAGCATGAAGCATAACTCATCCTTCTTTACAGTGAAAACTTCTCAAAGGCAAGAGTCACTAGTTTTCATCTCTTCACAGAGATTACCATGGTCTGCTTAAGTATTATTTGCTGAATTTAATCAGAGTAACACTAGAATTAGTTAATGGCTGTGAAAACTATGAAATAGACTTTAATTCTTTACATGGCAAAAGTATATAGTTCATAAACCTTTCAGTTCTATTTTTCTATTTCTCTGTATCGGTAAGTGCCAGCCATAGGTCCTTAAGTATATAGCAGTTAACAATGGAGGATATTGGTAAGTTACGAAGGCATAGATTCCCCAGGGTTTAGCTTTAAAGGTATCCATACATTTAATGGTCATTCTTGATTATATGTGTCTGCTCATCAGGAACTATCATGGCTCAATGCTATTTAGCAAATTCCCATGGTTTTTAACTATTTACTTCTGGAATCCAAGAACTTTGAAACTTATCTTTATTTTGTGGCTTTCACTGAACTATGTACCATAAAAGATACACTAATTAAAAAAAAATGAATTTGTATACTCTACTTAGTTTAGTAAATGAGTATAAAATGAATATACCATGTATGTATACATTAGATATAGAAGTATACATACATATTGTAGTATGTATACTACAATAGAAGAGTGTCCATTATTTACATTTTAATATATAATATTTTCTAACACAATTTAGGTGTGTATATGT
The DNA here is from genome assembly GCF_001698545.2 of Rhinopithecus bieti. NCBI lineage: Eukaryota > Metazoa > Chordata > Mammalia > Primates > Cercopithecidae > Rhinopithecus > Rhinopithecus bieti. Next base: position 27,551 of record NW_016824142.1, read on the forward strand.
ATTTGTGTGTGTGGTGTGTGTGTATTTTAAAACACTACTAAACTCTCTCCAAAAGACCTTAGTGATTTAAACTTCAAGCACTGACATTTCAATATTTATTTTTATTTTGTATTATTGATATTAAACCAACCAAAACTATACATTTGCCTTTGTGTAAACAGATGGTGGTATCACTGAAATTTTAGTAATTTCATATGTTCGTATTAATACTAGTCTCCTTTGCATTCCAAATCTCCCTGATCCTAATCTAACCCAGCACATATACAAACATAGGCTTGTGAATGTGCATATTCATATAGGAGTCCAAAATAGGCAGCTTTCTTCATATAAACAAAAGATGCTAAGAATTCTTATTATATGTTGCTTTATTTATTCTTATAATTTGAAAAGTGATGTTGTTATAGAAAATTGTCTAAGTAGAATTCTTATTTTGCAATTTCCTTGTGCCCACAAGTAAAATACCGATATCTCTATATATTCAATATTGGATTTATGAAAAAGAAGAAATAGTTAAAAAAAAAAAAAAAAAAATACTAAAAAATTTAGTAATTTCCCCAAACTGAAAAATCTGTATTTCTGTGCAACAGGCTCTTTCAATAACAGATATATGAAAATATAATCCTATTCACTCTGTCAATGAGATATTAAGAACTGGAAATGCCTGAATGACTCTAAGAATTTGAAATTCAGATTTTATCTATCTCAATTTAATATTCACATAAAATGCAAATTCCAACTGTATTTTAAGATAAGTATTGGTAAATATTTTTGAGTGTTTTCAAACACTTATTTGTGAAGGTTTTGCTTTTATGTTGTGATAATGTCTCATTATTTACTTCATTGGGTCATTAGAGGAGGTATATATGGCCGCATAATGTATTTTAAGTGTATCTCAGAGCTGACACTGATTTGTTGAATCATATATGGTAGATACACACTGTAAGCTAACCATGTTAATAAACTATACTATTATTCAGGATTCTAGTCTGTGGAGAGAAGTGACAGGGTTCTGCAGTGTAACCTTTTCAAGCATTCTAGAATAATTAAATTATGAAGGAAGGGAGTAGCCCAATTAATTGAGAGCTATGGCTATATGTCTCTTACCCCCCAGCATAAAAAAGCAAACCAAACAACTGGCACTGTTTTATGGGTATGTCATAGAGGTTAGTAAATGAAATAGTGGAAATTAGGGAATTTGCAATTTCCTAATGACATATAATGTAGAAAACTTTTTCATAAGCTTGCTTGTGCCTCTGTATGTTTTCTTTAGTGAGGTGTCTTTTAGATTTTGGCTTGCTTTTGAATTGGGTTCTGTTATATATTGTTGGGTCTTAAGAGTTCTTTATAGATTGTGATATGTGTTTTGCAAATATTTTGATTTTGCAAAACACATGGCTTATCTTTACATTTTCCTAAAATGTCTTTTCAGAGCAGAAGTTTTAATTTTAATGAAATTCAATTTATCAAAACAGACCTGCCTCATTAAATTGGGCTTTGCTTTATTGCCCTTCACATATCCGCTTTTTAGAAAATGAAAGTTTGTGGCAACCCTGCACTGAGCAAATCTATCAGTGCTATTTTCCCAACAGCATGTGCTCACTTTGTGTCTCTGTGTGACATTTTGGCAATTTTCACAATGTATCAAATATTTTCATTGTTACAATATGTGTTATAGTGATGTGTGATCAGTGCTTATTAATGTTACTATTGTAATTCTTCTGGGGTACCATGAACTGCACTTGTATAAAACAGCAAATGAATAATAAATGTTCTGTACGTTCATGCTGCTTTACTGACTGGCTGTCTCACCCCCTGCTTGGACCTCCCTATTAACCAAGACACAATAATATTAAAATTCCATCAATTAATAACCCTACAGTGGTCTCTAAATGTTCAAGTTAAAGGGAGAGTCACACGTCTCTCACTTTAAATCAGAATCTAGAAGTGATTAAGTTTAGTGAGAAAAACACGTGAAAAGCTAAGATAGGCTGAAAGGTAGGCCTTGTGTGCCAAATAGCCAAGTTATGAATGCAAAAGAAAAGTCCTTGAAGGAAATTAAAAGTGCTACTTCAGTGAACATAGGAATGATAAGAAAGAGAAACAGCTTTACTACTGATATGGAGAAAATTTTAGTAGTCTGAATAGAAGATCAAACCAATCACAACGTTCCCTTATTAGGCCAAAGCCCAATCCAGAGCAAGGCCCTAACTCTCTCCAATTCTATGAAGGCTGATAATGGTGAGGAAGCTGCAGAAGAAAAGTTTGAAGCTAGCAGAGGTTGGTTCATAAGTTTCAAGGAAAGTGGTCATCTACATAACATAAAAGCACAATGTAAAGGAGCAAGTACTGATGTAGAAGCTATAGGAAGTTATTCAGAAGACCTGGGTAGCTAAGATAAACAACTAAACAAGAGGTTTTCAATACAGATGAAATAGCCTTCTATTGGAAGAAGATGCCATCTAGGACATTCATAGCTAGAGAGGAGAAGTCAATGCATGTTTTCAAAGCTTCAATGGATAGGCTGACTCTCTTGTTAAGGGCTAATAAAGCTGGGGACTTAAGTTGAAGCCAATGCTAATTTTCCATTCTGGAAATCCTAGGATCATCAAGAATTATGACAAGTCTACTTTGCCTGTGCTCTATAAATGGAAAAACAAATCCTAGGTCACAACACATCTGTTGACAGTATGGTTTACTAAAGATTTTAAGCCCACTTTTGAGAGTTACTACTAAAAAAAAATTCTTTCAAAATATTACTGCTCATTGACAATGCACCTGGTCATGCAAGAGGCCTAATGGAGATAAACAAGAGGATTAATGTTTTTTTTTGTTTTTATGCCTCCTAATACAACATCTATTCTGCAGCCCATGGATCAAGGAGTCATTTAGACTTTCAAGTATTTGTATTTAATAAATACCTTTTGTAAGGCTTGTGAACCCAAAACATCTGAGACAGGTCTCAATCGATTTAGAAAGCTTACTTTGCCAAGGTTAAGGATGCACCTGTGACACAGCCTTAGGGGGTCCTGATGACATGTGCCCATGGGTACAGCTTTCTTTTCTACATTTTAGAAAGATATAATACATCAATCAATACATATAAGATCTACAGTGGTTGGACCTGGAAGGGCTAAGGGGTGAGGTTCTTGGGTCATAGTTAAATTTTAAAATTTTCTGATTGGCAATTGGTTGAAAGAGTTATTATCGGTAAAAAGGAATGTCCAGGTTAAGATAAGGGGTTGGGGCTGGGCATGGTGGCTCACGCCTGTAATCTCAGCACTTTGGGAGGCTGAGGTAGGCAGATTGCCTGAGGTCAGAAGTTTGAGATGAGCCTGACCAACATGGTGAAACCTCTTCTCTACTAAAAATACAAAAATTAGCCCGATGTGGTGGCAGGCACCTGTAATCCCAGCTGCTCGGGACACAGAGGCAGGAGAATTGCTAGAACCCGGGAGGTGGAGTTGCAGTGAGCTGAGATCATGCCACTGCACTCCAGCTTGGGCAACAGAGCAAGACTCCATCAAAAAAAAAAAAAAAAAACCTGATAAGAGGTTAGGGAGACCAAGGTTTTATCATGCAGATGAAGTCTCCAGGTAGCAGGCTTCAGAGAGAATACTTTGTAAATGTTTCTGATTAGACTTAAGTTCTGCATTGACATTAACTCTTGAGGAGTATAATGAGGTATGTCCAATCTCCTACTCCATCATGGCCTGAACTAGATTTTCAGATAAATTCCAGAATACCCGTAGCCAAGAGGAGGGGTCCACTGAGGTGGTTGCGGGGGGGTGCTTAGAATTTCATTTTTGGTTCATAGACTATAGCTGCTATAGATAGTGATTCCTCTGATGTATTTGGGCAAAATAAATTGAAAATCTTTTGAAAGGGATTCACCACTCTAAACACCATTAAGAACACTTGTGATTCATGGGAGAAGGTCAAAATATAAACTTTGACAGCAGTTTAGAAGAAGTTGATTTAAACCCTCATGGGTAATTTTCAGGAGTTCAAGATTTCAGTGAAGAAAGTAACTGCAGAATTGTAGATGGAGCCTGAAGATATGACTGAATTGCTACAATCTCATGATCAAAGTTGAATGCACGAGTAGTTGCTTCTTACAGATTAGCAAAGAAAGTTGTTTCTGAAATGGGATCTATACCTGGTTAAGACACTGTGAACATTGCTGAAATTACAACAAAGAATTTAGAATATTTTCTAAGCTTAGTTGATAAAGCAGTGATAGGGCTTGAAAAGATTGACTCCAGTATAGCAAGTTCTATTATTGAAAGTGCCATTGCAAAATCATAACTGAGAAAGTTATTTACAGTGAAAGGGATCTGACCTAATTGAATCCATCTTGCTTCTAACCGCCAAGCCATCCTTATTCATTCATGGGTGTAGGCCAAACTAACTTTGAGAGGAACTTAGTTTATAATTTAGCTTTGAAACAAAGTTAGTAACAGCCCTGTTCCGAAACAAACCCACTTCCTGCCTGGGGACTGGACTGGCTTTGCAGGACTATCAAATTAGCCACAAGATTAGAAATTATGGTTTAGGAGTCATGCAGCTGGAGGCCACAAGATTCTGACCCTCCTGAAATTGCTCCTACAGATAACATCACTATTGTAAAACCTAAGATGAGTGCTTAAGATATTTTGCAGACTCTGCACTTGATGGATCAGCTGGCACTACTCAGATCGATACACTTGTTCATCTGGAGTTTTGGCCCCCATAGAGAAACTGACTCAGCGCAAGAGGACAGTTTTGACTCCCTATGATTTCATCTCCAACCCAACCAATCAGCACTTCAGATTAACTGGCCTCCTACCCACGAAATTATCTTTAAAGACTCTAATTCCAGAATTTTCAGGGAGACTGAGGTTTGAGTAATAATAAAACTCCAGTTTTCCTTACAGCTGGCTCTGCATGAATTAATTTCTCTTTGTTGCAATTCTCCTGCTTTGATAAATTGACTCTGTCTAGGCAGCAGGCAAGGTGAACCTGTTGGGCAGCTACACTACAGGTAAAACACTACCAAACAGCTTTGCATGCTACAGGTAAATCTTTTGTTAAAGGAAGAGTAAAGTAATATGCCAAACTCCACTGCTGGCTTTTTGTTAAGAAATTTTCACAACCATCCAGCCTTCGGCAACCTCTACCCTGATCAGTCAGCAAGCATCAGCATGGAGGCATGATCCTTTACCAGCAAAAAGATTATGATTTGCTGAAGGCTCAGGTGATTATCAGCAATTATTTTTGGCAACAAATTATTTTCTAATGAAGCTTCATACTTTTTCAAACATAAGGCTGTTACATACTTAATAGGTTACAGCATAGTGTTAACATAACTTTAATATGCACTGGGAAAGCAAAAAGCTTGTATGGCTCACTTTATTGTAATGTTTACTTTATTGTGGCAGTTTGGAACCAAACCTGCACTATTTTTGAGCTATGCCTTTTTTAATTTTTTTTTAATTCCATGTTGCTTTGGTCTTATGTTTAAGACTCTACACCCAACACAGATTTTCTCCTATGTTATCTTCTAGATTTTTATGGTTTTCATTTTACATTTAAGTCTATACCTTGTTATTTTTTGTAAAAACTGTCTAGATTCCTTTTTTAAAAAATTTCACTGGATGTGTATTTGTTTCAGTTCCATTTATGAATTAAATGACCTTGTTCTAGCAAAAATAAGACCAATTAAGGTGTGACAGAAGAGCTTCCCTTGAGGACAGGCTTCTGTTAAGGAGGACACAAAGCTCTGAGTGCATTTCAAAATGGCTACTTTTCCCTTCCCTCTGCTGGAAACAGGAAGGGATATTTTTTTCTCATCTTCTCCGTAAGAATCTATTTAGGCTCCTGAAGGTAAGACTCATGATAGTGTTGTGATTCTCAGTACAAATTTTCCTTGACACACAATGGGGTTACATCTTGATAAACCCATCATAAATCTTATAAATTGAAAATGTATTTAATACACCAGATCTACAGAACTTAGCCTTGTTCACCTTAAATGTACTCAGAATACTCACATTAGCCTATAGTTAGGTAAAATCACCTAATACAAAGCAATTATATATATATATATATGAAAAAAAGTGTCAAATATCTTATGTACCACATAGTCCTAGGCCAGGCAAAGATCAGAATTCAAAATTCAAAGTATGTCAAATTATGATGGTTTTGCAACGTTGTGAAGTTGTAAAATTGTAAGTTGATTGCCCTTCTCTCCAGTTTCTATGGTGGCAGCTTGCCCTGTGACAGCAATTATTAGACACATTTAAGAAGAGTTGTTCTTTTTCAAATTGTTCCATTATTTTCTTGTTGTGAGAATGAGAGTGAGAACTTCCAAGTCCCAAAACAAGAAATCCATCTTACTTTTTACCATAGTCTTGACAGTAACTTCTGGGTAACCTTGTGTAAATCAGTGACATTGACTTCTAGGTTTTGTTTGTATAAATAAAAATTGGACAAGATCAATATTTTCAAAATAAGCTTTATGATATTTTAGGAGACTTTAAAACAGAACACTAGTTGATGGTAAAATAAAATGATTACATATTTGTTAAAGTTCTTCAGAGGCAACTGATAAATAGTAACTCTTTTTCCCATAAGACTTCATTTGTAATATAGAATGGAGTAACATATGGAAGCTAAATTATAACTCATAGAACGTTCAGGCTGCAGAATGTTATTCCGCATACACTGAGCCTGTCTGCTCACTCAAACACAGTCCCTAAATTGGGCAAACTATTCAATCACTGAAACCAAGCCACTCAGGTCTGGGACAGCAATTTTCTAAGTAATAAAGTACCTGACAGAACAGTGGCAGGTCCCTTTGCTTGAGGAGCAGTTTACTTCAAGAGGAAGAAAGGAAGAGCAGGGCTAGGCATACTAAGTTCTTGCTCCCATACTCACTAACCAAGCATCACTTCACTACCCTTCACTACCCTTTGGGACAAAGTGAGTAATGGTATAGTTAAGAGGCCAGAAATATGCTTAAGGAAATCCTGTCTATATAGAAACCAGTGGAGAGGGGGGAAATAACAGAGTTTAATAACTTTAACATTGTTGAGCTTTTATTAGGCCAGTGCTCGGAGATTTACTGATAGGGTTAGAGTTTGATTTGCCAACTCAGATTTTCTTAAAATCTAAATAGATTTCTCAAACTGATAGTCTGCAACCAGACTTTTATTATTTCCAATAGAGTATGGTTTTTCCTTTGTAAATTCCTGCCCACACTTTTAGTAAGAGACTTCACCTGAAATTGTAGATATTCAGCTCCTCATAAATCTTTAGATGTCAACATTGGGCCTTATTTTCAAATGGCAATAATTGCCTGCACCTGAGTAGCAGCTGTTCTCACCAGACAATGTGAATACTCTTCATTTTGCCAGTTTTCACCAATTACTCACTGTGTTCATAATGCTCTCACCCAGAATCTGCTTCATTCATTTATATATCTGTCCCTAGTAGGCATCTGGGTTTGTGATCGCTGCTCTAAAGAGAACCGGGTGGGCTTGTGTTTTTTAACATTTTTTCAATAGGTATTTTATATGCTATATCTATGTTTAAGTATTTTCTTCTTTTCTGTGGTTTGAATACTTCATATATACTTCTTTTATCACATTTCCATTTGGCATATTAATTATTCATCTTCATGGGTTTTTCCTTTACCTGGCTGACAGTTAAAGGAGAGAAAGCATTCTTTCCATTGCTAGTCCCTGCTCTACCTACAACGATTATACTACATAAAGATTACACACAACATAAAAGACTCAGAGAATTTCTTCAGTTTTTACCTTCCTGAATCTCTTAACAGTTTTCTCAGTTTCCAGTGCTCTTAGCTTCACATATTACTTTGCCTGTATTTTACTCTAATTAGAGTCTTAAGTTGATTCTTGAATGTCCACTTTGTTACTGATGTAAAAACATAATATGTTCATTTTTTTTTCTTCCTGAGATAGAGTCTCACTCTGTCACTCAGGCTGGAGTGCAGTAGTGCCATCTTGGCTTACTGCAACGTCTGCCTTCTGGGTCCAAGCGATTATCCTGTCTCAGTCTCCCAAGTAGCTAGAATTACAGGTGCATATCACCATGCCCAACAATTTCTTTGTATTTTTAGTAGAAACAGGGTTTCATCATGTTGGCCAGGCTGGTCTCGAACTCCTGACCTCAAGTGATCTACCTGCCTGGGCCTCCCAAAGTGCTGGGATTATAGGCATGAGCTACCGCACCCAGCCCGTATGTTCATTTTTGATATTATTTCCAAGCTGTACATTTCACATCTGGAGGAAATCCCTGTTAGGCTAACACTTTCAAGACACAGAGTCTCAAATCCTCAACCTGTGTAATTCAGTAGTGGGAGATTGTACAAGGTATACAAGGATAATAATCACAATGATTGTGGTAATAATATAGCAAGAAGTCTTAGCATTATGTGCCACAAATTGCATGGCATAATTTGTAACAATTATATGACTTACTGTCCACAGTTATCCTGCAATGTAGAAATCATTATTTACCTATCAAAGTTAAGGATGTAAATGTGTAAAGATTAACTAACTTGCCTGAGTTCATATAGTTTATGAATAACGTATGTAGGATCCATACCCAGATATATATTCCTCAAGCCCTCACCCTTTCTTCTATAATTCTTTTACTTAAAGTTATATTTTTAAGTCACTGCCTAACAAAATGCTTAATACATAATTCTAGTCAATAAACATCGCTTAAATGCATGAATGAACAAATGAACAAGAGATGGATAGATGGATGAACAAATAAGCAGATTTATAGTTAAGAATAATATTTTAAAAAGTCATGTGTAGAGGATTAAAGTTTAGAAAGGTAATGAAGGTTCTTCATACCAATGTAGGAGAAAATCTACCAAACAACAAACAGAAACTTTCAAATTTCTTTATTAATTAGTATAAATAATTTTCTCCCTGCTGGAGATTATTCAAAGTAGAGATAATAATCATAGTAGAGAAACTTCAGTGTGCATACCACAATCTAGGATGTTTCTTTAAAATGCACATTCCTGGGGCTGGGCGTGGTGGCTCACCCCTGTAATTCCAGCACTTTGGAAGGCTAAGGCAGGTGGATTGCCTGAGGTTAGGAGTTCGAGACAAGCCTGGTCAACATGGTGAAACCTCGTCTATACTAAAAATACAAAAATTAGCCAGGCATGGTGGCAGGCACCTGTGGTCCCAGCTACTCGGGAGGCTGAAGCAGGAGAATTACTTGAACCTGGGAGACAGAGGTTGCACTTAGCTGAGATCATGCCAATGCACTGCAGCCTGTGCAACAGAGCGAGACTCCATCTCAAAAAAAAAAGAAAAACAAAAACAGAAAACAGACAAACAAAAAAAGCGTATTCCTGGGCTCCACTCCAGGAATTCTCCCAAGATAGTGTGGTAGGGCCATGCGTCATATTTTAACAATTACATCAGGTGATTCTGATGTAGAAATCTACAAACTATACCTTGAGAATCTGTTACTGAAGAAAGTAGACAAGATATAGTTTTTTTACCTTACCCTCAGAAAGCTGGAAAAATAATAATTTAATTCTTAATTGAGACTTTACTAGAATAATTCATTTACAGAACTTCGATTCATGTCTCAACTTCAATTCCAAGAGTCTCATGAGTGTCCTAAGCCACTAACATGGGGCTGTTTATGCCGCACAGATCAACATCACTGATGGTTGGTGGCTTTCTGGCTGCATTCCATGGCAATTCTCACCAGGTAGCAGCAAGGAGAAAGGAAGGTGATGACAGGACTTCTGGACATCTTGGACATCTTGGGACTCCATGGGGCTTGCTGATATCAAACTTTCTTCTTTCACCTGATATTCTCTCTTTCTCTTTCTTTCCTTTCTACATCTTTTTTTTTTTTTCTTTAACTCAAGCATCTTTCATGTAGCATGAGAACAGAAAATACTCTTTAAAAGTTTTATTTGAATCTACCTGTTAGATTAATCACTGTTTTCGAACTTAACAGACAAGTATTGGCAGTCTTCATTTTCTCATTCAACAATGAATGAACTCAAGCTTTATGCTTTACAATCTAGGAAAGATGAACACACTCAGAACACAAGTAAAGAATTTACTACGGGGCAATGGTAACCCCTTAAGTAAAACCTCAAAGTAGCCAAACAAAGGACACCCTAAATAGGTAGAAAATAATTTGATAATTAGTATCATGTCTTAGATTATATAAAGGATTCTAGTGGTGTGGCTAGAAAGAACAGCATGTATTAAAAATGAAGAAAGAGTGAGAAGCAATGACTCATTGGTTATTGGTAATACGGCTACAGTTTTCTTGAAAATATTAGGACTTGGATACTATCTTAGTCCATTTAGTGTTTTACAAAGGAATACCTGAGGCTGGGTAATTCATAAAGAAAAGAGTTTTATTTCACTCATGCTTCTGCAGGGTGTACAAGAAGCATGGTGCCAGCATCTACATCTGATGACTACTTCTAACTACTTTTACTCATGGCGAAAGGTGACGGGGAGCCAGCATGTACAGAGATCATATGGCAAGGAGAAAGCAAGAGAGACAAGGAGATACAAGACTCTTTTAAACAACCAGCTCTCTTGGGAACTTACAGAGCAAAAACTCACTTACCATTACTCCCTTTGAGGCAAAACATTTATCTATTCATGAGGGATCTGCCCCCATGACCCAGACACTTTCCATGAGACTCCACCTCTAACACTGAGGTCAAATTTCAAAATGAGGTTTTGAGGTATCAAGTATCCAAGCCGTAACAGAGAATAAAAGAAAAAAAAAGATATGAATACTGACTTGATGTTTTAAACAGAAAATAGCTGTCAAAAGTTCTGCCAGGTAACTTTAAAAATTTTTGAAATGTATTTCCTCTATATTACGTCTGAAGGATCATGCTTAGATCCTATGAAAGAAAGACATGGTGAACTTCTTTTTAAACATGATACGTTAGACACACGTTTATCTCTAAATCCTTTTAAATTAACAATGAAGACGTTTTCAAAGGGAATACACGCCAAGTGAAAAGGAAAGGAGAGGCAACAACAGCAGTGTTTTAGGAGGTGATAGGATAACAGAAAAGCGACAGCTTACTTAGCAGAATCCGCAACCAACCAACGCTGAGAGTGGAGCGACACCCAGTTACAAGTTACTTGTCTGCAAAACCAAGAATAACTCAATAAGCATGAACACTTAATAGCCCTCCAAGTGCCAGGGGACTTGAAAGCACTTAGCCTACCAGCTGCCTTCTCATCCGCCCACACAGCAAAGAAGAACTTTTCCCCAATCCAGTAGGGATTGCTGTAGAGACTGAATCTGAGAAACTCCGAATCCAGGAACAACAGATATCACTAGGGTCTGGAGGCAAAACAGAAACAGAGGGATTAATTGATGGACTATGTTGCAATCCACGGGGCTCATGTCCCTGTCCTGATTTTGGTCTCAGGACATTTGCTGTCAGGATGTTCTCCCCTAAGACTGGAGAATTCTCTTAGGGGAATTTACCTTCCCAAAGAAGGAAAATAACCCATAGATTTTGAAAATCAGAAATCCTCCAAGAATTTTATGGAAAGTTTTTCAAGTTAATGTGCCACCTGCTAGTGAAAAATCTCTTTCGTATACTTAGGACTTCCAATCAGCTTTTTAGTGCTTTATTTGTAATAGAGTAGGCAACCAAGGATTACTGGGTAATTATGATGTGGTATGAAAGACGGAGACCTCAGCAAACAAAAACGAGGAACTTACAACCAACAGAGCCAGTTCTGAATAAGAACAATCTCCAATATTCAAATATCATATCCAGTGACATATATAGGAAAGAAAATTTAGATATTCTAAAATAAAAACCTAAATAACAGATTATTGTACCTACAACATACAATGCAAGATTAGTAGATAATATTGATATCTGAATCTAATGTAAGGGTAGTAGTGGATATCTACGTCTGAATTTCAAAATCCTCCAAATACAGTACAAACGTATTCTATGAGAACATGGACAAATAGAACAAACAAATTAGCACTAAATTAGAGTTAAAGTAGCTGAGGATGATTACTGCTGTGGAGTAGGAATCAAGGAACAGGAAGGGCAGGGGAGGGAAAGGAGCAGGAGACTGCTGTTTGTTTGTTTGTTAATTAAGTCAATAAGACTATTTGATATTTAAAATCATTGCCATATGTTATTTGATAACAGCTAATGTCACGTTACAAAATATTTTATTGATATCCAAGAAACTAGAAATCTTCATAAAATGTGTCTATTATCGGATAAATAAAAGAAAGTGTTCTTTTAGTCTCTGTAGCTGTTTTAAAAAAACCTGAAAATAAAGAGACTGAGTACTTTTAAATAAAATGTGTCTTTTGCAGTTTTACAGATCTGCTTTAAAGTCCAAGATCGAAGTGCCTGTATTTGGTGTCTGCTGAGAGCTTTTTTTAATGTCCTCACATTGTGGAAGTATGAAAGAGCCAAAAAGAGCCTAAGCTGGTTCGCTCCAGCCCTTTTGCAGGTGATTAATGCACTCAAAAAGGTGGAACCTTCATGATTTTTTTTTAAAAGCTTTTATTTTAGGTTCAGGAGTATATGTGAAAGTTTGTTATATAGATGAACTCATGGCATGGGGGCTTGTAGTACAGATTATTTCATCACTCAGGTATTCAGCCTAGTATCCAATAGTTTTTTGTGTTTTTTTTTTTTTGTCCCTCTCTTTTCTCCTATGTCACATCCTCAAGTAGACCCCAGTGTCCACTGCTCCCTTGTTTGTGTTCCTGAGTTCTCATCGCTTAGCTCCCACTTATAAGCGAGAACATGCAGTATTTACTTTTCTCTTCCTGTGATTAGTTTTCTGGGGTTAATAGCCTCCAGCTCCACCCATGTTCTTGCAAAAGACATAATCTTGTTAGTTTTGGGGTTTCATAGTATTCCATGGTGTATGTGTACCACATTTTCTTTATCCAGTTTGTTATTGACGGGTCCTTAGATTGATTCCATGTCTTTGCTATTGTGAATAGCACCACAATGAATATTCATGGGCATGTGTCTTTATGTTAGAATGATTTATATTCCTCTGGGTAAATAACCCTGGTAAAGAGATTGCTGGGTCAAATGTTAGTTCTGCATTCAGCTCTTTGAGGAATCACCACACTGCTTTCCACAGTGGTTGAACTAATTTACACTCCCCCAACAGTGTATAAGTGTTCCTGTTTCTCCACAACCTCACCAGTATCTGTTATTTTTTGAATTTTTATTAATAGTCATTCTGACATGATGTGGTATCTCATTGTGGTTTTGATTTGCATTTCTATAATTGTTAGGATGCGGAGCATTTTTTTCATATGCTTTTTGGCCACATGTATGTCTTTTTTTGAAAAGTGTCTATTTGTATCCATTTCCTACTTTTTAAAAGGGTTGTTTGTTTTTTTTTTCTTGCAAATATGTTTAAGTTCCTTATAGATGCTGGATATTAGAACTTTGTCAGACATATAGCTTGCAAAAACCTTCTCCCATTCTGTTGATTCTTTAACCTGTGGATAGTCTACAAGTCTTTTTAACCTGTAGATAGTTTCTTTTGCTGTGCAGAAGCTCTTTAGTTTAATTAGATCTCATTTGTCAATTTTGCTTTCGATGTGATTGCTTTTGATGTTTTGTTAAAAAAAGCTTTGCCTAGGTTTTCTTCTAGGTTGTAAGGAAAAACCTAGGTATGACCATTCAGGACATTGCATGGGGCAAGGATTCATGTCTAAAACACCAAAAGCCAAAGGCAGCAAAACCAAAATTTGACAAATGGAGCTAAATTAAACTAAAGACTTCATTTGCACAGCAAAAGAAACTACCATTTAAGTGAACAAGGCAACCTAATATGGGAGAAATTTTGCGATCTATCATGGCTGACAAAGGCAAAAAAAAATATCAAATCTACAAAAGATCAAACAAAATGCAGAAAGAAAACAAACAACCCGATCAAAAGTGGGAAAAATAGAATATGGAAAAGACATTTCTCAAAGAAGACATTCAATACAGCCAACAGACACCATGAAAATGCCCAATCATCACTGGCCTCAAGAAATCAATAATCAAAACACAATGAGATACCATCTTTCACACCATGTTAGAATGGCCCGATCCTTAAAAAGTCAGGAAACACAGGTGTTGGAGAGGATGTGGAGAAATATGGAACACTTTTTACTACTGTTGGTGGATGATTGTAAATAGTCAACAATATGGGAAAACAGTATGGCAATTCCCTCAAGGATCTAGAACTAGAATGTACCATATGATCCACCCATCCCTCCACTTATGGTATATACCCAAAGGATTTATATATTCATGCTGCCTATAAAAGACCACATCACACAATATGTTATTTGGTGGCACTATTCACAATAGCAAAGACTGGAATCAACCCAAAATCCATCTGTTGAAGCTGGATTAAGGAAAATGTGCACATTAACACCATGGATATATGCAGCCTAAAAAAGGATGATTTCGTCCTTTTGGTAGGGACATGGATGCAGCGGAAACCCATCATTCTTAGCCAAACTATCACAAGAAGAGAAAACCAAAACACCGCATGTTCTCACTCATAGGTGGGAATGAACAATGAGATTCCCACTTAGATCAAGGAAAGGGAACATCACACACTGGGGCCTATCATGGGGTGGGGATTCCATGGAGGTAATACATGATATAAATATGAATTGGTGGATGGGTGCTGACGAGTTGTGGTGCAGCACTACCAACATGGCACCTAGTATAACTATGTAACAAACCTGCATGTTATGGCCACATGTACCCTAGAACTTAAAGTATATAATAGAATAGAATAAATAATAATAAATAAATAAATAAAGAAAAGAAAAAAAGAAACAAACAACAACAACAACAACAACAACAAAGCTTTGCCTATTTCTATGTTTAGGATGTGTTGCCTTGGGTTTGTTTTAGGGTTTTTATAGTTTTGGGAACCTTCATGATTTAATCACTTCCCCGAAGGACCCATCTCTTAATACCACCGCCATGGGTGTTATGTTTCAACATAAATGTTTGAGGGGGCACATTCCAACCATAGCAAGTGTGTAGCATCTGTTTTTGTTATTGTAGCTCCTACTTTTACTGCAGTAATTGGATATATAGAGTCTGACCAGGATACTGCAGATGGCAAGACTGCATATGAGAAACATGTAGCCTTCTGAGAATTACTGGGT
Source organism: Rhinopithecus bieti (assembly GCF_001698545.2). Classification (NCBI taxonomy): domain Eukaryota; kingdom Metazoa; phylum Chordata; class Mammalia; order Primates; family Cercopithecidae; genus Rhinopithecus; species Rhinopithecus bieti. The sequence continues at coordinate 42,764 of NW_016824142.1, forward strand.
TTTTAGACCGCTGAGCTATGGATATCAAATACCACATAGGAGATACGTGTGAACAATCTTAGTATGTGTAGTCTTACAGACTATGCTGTCTATAACAGGAACATGACTGTGCACAACACATTGAATAAACGTTATTCTTTATTTTATGTTAAAGACTTGTAGATAACACATAAAGTCCATTCTTTAAAAATAAAGTGGATTCCAATGATATTACATACATGAAATGAGAAGCAAGCAAAATTTAATTTACCGACACTGCTATGGTGGCAGATTTTTGGAGTCCGTTGGTAAACTAATTAAAGTATTTACTAAACACTGATTTCCTGGAAAGTACAAACAAACCAGAATAAGTTTATTTTCTCCCTTAGGACAGAGAAAGCCCCGAGGAACATATTTTGTCTGTTTGTGTTGCTGTATTATAGATTTGGGAATAAGGGTGAAAAAAACAGGTTTAAAAGTGGTTTCCTGTGCTTCATGAGGCTTGCTGATAAATTCCCACAGTAGATTTCTTCCTTTGGTTAATAAAAATGTGTCCAGGCCCTTTATGAATACAGTGCCTTATCTCTTTAATTGCTTTTATTGCCAACTCTCATCAGGATTAAAAATTTATAATTATAATGAAGAAAAAAATCATAAAAATAACTCAAGGTTTATGAGAGTAAGCATCTTTTGAATATCTTTTAAATGAATACTGACAATTCTTATAGTAATTTATAGTTTATAGCACATAATTTTGTGTTATCTCACTTGTTCCTATCAAAATTGTTTGACAGGTAAGGTAGTGATTTTACAGAGAAGTTCATGAAAGTTCCAGAAATAGCTTTATAAACAGAAAGCAGGCTCAGTCCCATATTCACAACTTCTCACTCTAAGTGCTGTACTGCTCTGTGTATATATCTCTCTCCAACTAACTTACCTCCTTCTGTCATAAGCTGAAACTTTGATCAATTTATAACTATAGTCTCACACCTAATCTTTCTCTCTTTTCTTTTATCTCCCCAGTTTTGTGTCTTCAAGTCAGTTAATTCTATAGTTGTCACAGAAATTACAGAAACAAAAGAAAATCCTGCAGAGGCTGTTTTTATTGGAAAAGAAATAACCAAAGACTGAGAAGTGAGTGAGGGAGTGAGGTGACTGTTAGAAAAGGAAAAGTAAAGTTTCTGCATTGAAGCCTCAGAAAACAAGACAAAAATGCTGGAACCTCACTCAAAGAGTGGGTCGGAGGAGGCAGGTCAGAATGTCTTGCTAGACTTTGATTTGTTCCCACATGAAGTCTTAATAAATAAAGATGGAGATTTCCTCTTTAGTTAAAGGAAAGCCAAAAGTATTAATAAAGCGCTGCCCAATCTATTTTCCATAAAAAGCTCCAAATTATTCAGTAATTCAGAGCATACACAGCCAGGAGGAGAGTCTCTTCTAAGTAGCCAGCCTCAAGTAAATCACGCTTTCATAAATGTATGTGTATGGCACTGTCAGGAGACCTGATTCTTTTTACCTCACATATGGTGTTACTGAACAAATTCTTTTTACCCATATGTCTTACTCTGGCAGTTATAAATAGTGTCTGAGTAACTCTCTGCTCTATGGTACCTGTAGCTGAAGCTATTCCAGGTGATTTGTCAGCCGGCTTTTGTTCCTAAAGACAAATCCTTAAGTGACCGGTTTCACATTCCACACTCTGCTGGTTGCTCTTATTAAAGACAAAATTGCACCAGACATGATGACATGATGAGCAGACAGAAGACAATTTTATTCTAATACTGTTGCTAGCATGGAGCAGGTATAGATACCCTGCTCCTCAGCTATAAAAGCTGAAGAGTTATTAAAAGCTGGACATGGGGGAATCTAGGCCATATGGGTTTGCCAGTTGGCCTTCCCCAAAGGAAAAGTAAACTTCATTTTCTTTCCTCTCTCTCTCTCTCTCTTTTTTTTTTTTTTTTTTTTGATATGGAGTCTCACTCTGTTGCCAGACTGGAGTGCAGTGGTGCGATCTCAGCTCACTGCAACCTCCATCTCCCAGGTTAAAAGTTCTGTCTCAGCCTCCCAAGTAGCTGGGACTACATGCTCCCACCACCATGGCCAGCTAATTTTTGTATTTTTAGTAGAGATGCGGTTTCACCATCTTGCCCAGGATGGTCTCGCTCTCTTGACATCGTGATCCACCCACCTCGGCCTCCCAAAGTGCTGGGATTACAGGCATGAGCCACCGCGCCCAGACACTTTCTTTTTTTTCATAATAGGAGTTGGTTTTATGACTTGGAACATAGCAAGCCCCTTTTGTTCAAGTGGAAAGACCCCTACGCTCCCACTGGAACTGGGAGATAGGGGCACTATCTTCTTTGCAGTTTATATTTTACATTGCTTTTCCTTTTTCAACTTTCATTTTAAGTTCAGAGGGGACATGTGCAGGTTTGTTATGTGGGTGAATTACATGTCTTTGGGGTTTGGTATACAAATGATTTCATCACCCAGGTAGTGAGCATAGTACCCAATATGTAGTTTTTCAACCTTCACCCTCCTCCTACCCTCCACTCTCAAGTCATCTTCAGTATTTATTGTTCCCTTCTTTGTGACCATGTGTACTTAGTATTTAGCTCTCACTTCTAAGTGAGAACATGAAATATTTCGTTGTCTGTTCCCGCATTAATTTGCTTAGGATAATGGCCTCCACCTGTATCCACATTGCTGCAAAGGATATTATTTCATTCTTTTTTATGGCTGTGTAATATTCTATGGTGTATAGGCACCACATTTTCAAAGAAATGGTTCTCAGGACCTTAAGAAAGTCATTTTGCATTGTAAAAGGGGCAGAGGCAGGATTTACAATCACAAGTTTTGTAAAGTAAATGCTCCAAGAAAAGGGAGGCCAGCGGCCTGGAGTCATGAAAAAACTTGTCTAAAGCATAGTCAAGTTGGAAGGAACTCTAAGTCCATCTTGGTCAGGCCACAGTCACAGTCATTGCTCTGGACTCTTCTGTAGCTCTAAGTGACCCAGGAAGGAGCCATCAGTGCTGCCTGGATTGTTGCTTTCAGTGTCTTTGTGCTGACTTTGCTGCCACCATCAGTAGTGCCTCATGAACACACACTCCATTCAGCTGTCAAATGATTACTTATTTAACACTTACTTTGTTCAAAGTCCTGTCCTAAGCTCTAGGAATCACAGGTGCCCTCATATTGACAGTGTGGGAATTCCCTGCCTTTGAACCCTCATTGTCATGTCCACCGTGAACAAAATTCCTTCCTAGAGAGAATAAAAACTTCTTTCTCTTTTCTTCCTTTGCCACAAAGGCAAAACCAAAACAAAACAGAAAACAAAAATCTAGAAACTGAAATCAAAAAAATTAAAAATAAAACCTGACAGAGCAGGATAACTGTTCCAGTGTGAAGGAAGTTTTATACTCTGAAAGTCTGAGCCAACTAAAATCATAGTAGAGGCTTTTGGAAACACACAGAAAATGGAAACTTTTTTGGCATAATGACAAATGGAGTTAAAAGACTGTGCTAAGTCTCAACATTAGGAATGCTTGCTTTTGCAGTAGGTTATTCCCAGTCGAGGGAGACCACCTTTCCTGCATTCTTTACACTCATTTTCTCTCTGAGAAGCTCTTCATACCTCAATACCTGCAAAAAAGTTTAAAGGGAACCTGTTTAGAATGAAATGCCTGCACATGGATCAGGGCTATGAGGAAGAAGAACAATGTGGGGAAGGTGGAAATGTCAAAAGATAAAGGACCACAAGAAATGAGAGAAAACAAAACGATTCTCAAACAAGCAGCCCTCTTATGTCTCTCCATTGTGGATTTGTCAAAGTGAACCTACTGCAATAAATAAATACTTGGTTTGCCCCATTTTCAGGGTTCCATATAAGAGTCTGCAATAAGGGATTATTCTTTGTAATATTTCTGAGCATGAAAAACAGAGCAATGTCTGATTAAGAATGAAAAGGAGGGAGAGGGAGGAGTAAAGAAAGAAAGAAACAAAGATGTGAAATCATCTGTTAGACTCCCTGTTTTCAAATGACAAATCAAGGGATCTCCATGTCAGGGTCTTTTCATTCTTCCCATTGCTAATATTTCATTGCCTGAAGAATTCTAAGGTTGCCATTAAACTCACTGAATTTCTCACTACAACCCTATGAGAAATAGCAGCAGAATTTTAAACTGAGGGAAGAGATACTCTTGCCCAAAGTCACACAGCTGGTAAGTAGTTAAGGCAGAAATCAAAAGCAGACCCTCTGGCTCAGACCCTCATGATTTAACACTGGGCTCCACTGTTTCACTAGGCACTACTTTTCTATTTGAAATGGTGCATGGTGTAGTGTGAGAAAAAGTTGCGAATTCTAATGTTAATTAGGGCTAGAATTCTAACAGTCCTCATTAAATCGATCCTTCTTCACCTTCACTGCTCCCGTCATAGTTGATGCCTCTGTTGAGAAGAGAATTCCATTTATCCCAAACATCAGCTCTGTTATGTAATGTTAGACTCCCACAGCTTTATGTGGGGCTAGTTTGTGATTATAATTATAATTATAATGTGATATAATCTAATACCATCTGAGATTATTAGGTCCCATGTTCTGAGGAGTTGTAGAACAGAGGCATCAGTTATCATTGGTTCTTTTTGCATGTTTGACATAATCAAATTTAGTAGAGCTCTGCCGAGTATACAGAATGACACCTGAGAGACACAAATCCAGAGTAAGGGTCAAGAAAGTAAATGAAAATGAAACAAAACAAAACAAAAAACAAAACACACATTGAAATCAGTAAAGAGGGTTTGTCATATATTTGCCAGAATAGGAAGAGGAAGCTAAAAAGTGGATAAAGCAGTCTATATATACTAAATATTAAGAGTCAGAAAGGCTATCCACAGGCATTGAAATGCACAGGAGAGCAAAAGATCCTTGTGACAAGTTTATCAGGCATAAAGGCACCCAGAGTGGAGTTCAACATATTTTTCATACTCCATTGGCTGACTAAGGTTACCGTCCAAGTTGATCCAAAATTAAATCCCCACCACACTCTCCCCAATACTATTAGTGCATTAAGGGGCCACAGCACAAAGGTAAAGGATCAGTAAAGTTGGTAAATTATACTTTTATCATTAGAAGAGTTTACATAAACAATAATCATTCAGGATTAAGTGACTGATACAGGAATAGCTTTTATTCACCTGAAAGGATCACCAGGAGAGACATTTCTTGACATAAGTCGTGAAGATGGTTACATATTCATCATGAATACAGAAGTAAGGAAGGAGCTTGAATGAAAGCAAAGGAGGTCTAAAGAATTTAAAGTATTTAGGCATAGCTGAATTAAAGTGTATACCTAATGCTCATAGGTGATGGGGTTGTAGTGAAAAATAACAGTGGAGAGATTTTTTAAAATTCCAGAACTCATAATGCCTTCGAAATCATATCTTTGTTTTGTGGTGTGCAGTGAAAGTGACTGAGAGCCACAGCAGGGTTTTACTTTGGAAAATAACACAAATAAATTTTGATAACGTTAAATTAACTTTTATAGCTGGGGGGAATGCTTGGAGAGGTGCAAGACTGGAAGCAGAAGCACCAGTCAGGAGATTGTAATGATCAAAGTCAGAAAAGAAAAAAATGGAAAGATTAGGGGACTCTATCAGTCCAGGCAGGATCATCAAAGAAAACGATTATAAAAGACAGATAGGTAAAAAGATAGGTATATGATAGATAGATAAAAATTGATGAGACACAGATAGATATACTTACATAATTTATTAAAAGGATCTGTCCTTGTACAACTGTGGACATTGGCTAAAGAGTTGGTGAAAGGCTGCTGTCTTCTCATCTGATCCTGGAGCTTGACATCTGAGGTCAGACAGAAAGGAAGATGGATATGAAATAGGAGAGAATGAATAGAAACTAGAACTTGTGAACGTGGGCTTAAACCCACCAGGACAGACTGGAACTTGTTTAAGTGTCTTACTGCTTCTAACTTCAATGATGGTGTCAAAAGAAACTGGTGCTTTTCCTCATGAATCTAAACGAGTCCTTACCCAGGACTTGGAGAAGTTGAAGAAAGATCTGGAAGAAAGTGGGTTATCTAGTGTCCCAAGCCAGCAGGTAAATGACAATATACATGAGCTACAACACCTTCTTTTGTTTCCTAGCATCAGACCTTTCTTAGCGTTAGAAAAATAAAAGGTTGTGGTTCACTTTTGCCTTCTAATCTCTAAAATCTCTCCTGTGATCCATTGGAAGGAATATACAACAATGGGAATTCTGAGAAACATAGTTCATCCTAGCCATGTAGGCCCAATACAAAGACATCAACAAAAATTGATATGACATGGTTTTATAGAGGTAGGATTGGAGTTGGGACCTGATTAGGTATGTTTTGTGGGGGGATGTAGTGAAGCAACATTAGAACTAAAGTATTCATTACATTTGATAGCTGCAATTCATATAATGAGCATTCAGGGGTAGATTCTTCAAACTTAAGATTAAGAAATAAATGGGAATTATCAACAGAAAGAAAGAGGAGAGACACGTGCATAGCTTTGGAGGAATCATATTCAAGGTAGTAAAATAGTTATAAGTATAATATGAAAGAAGTTTGCATTTTAGCATAGTCGTAGTCTTTACAGAAAGAGCCAAGTTGCAGAGGACTGGTTAGAATGCAGAGAAAAAAAGGACAATCTGAAGAAACAATGATCCATTGATGTTAGAGAATATTATATATAAGCACAAACACAGGGGAAAGAGAGGTGTCAACCTAACAAGAGACACCTTTACTCTGAGAGTGAGAGAACAGAAGGTGAGGGGAGAGACTGTCACCAAATTGAATCACCGAAACATCCCTGAAATGTACAATTTTACACAAGTTCACTGATGTTCAAAAGAGTAAATGTCTTACTAACAGTAAGTGTCTTATACCAACTTCATAATGATATCAACTATATTTGTGTCTACACAAACTTCTTAAAGTTTTATAAGAAACTTAAGTTTTATATAATATTTACTATTTGAGGACATTCAAAAACTTAAAATATTGTGTAATATTTTTAATCTGTGTATGTTGCATGTATGTATTTAGTAAACACTATGTGAATGGTGTTAAATTCTAAATCATCACTAGGCTAATGCAAATTGAAATTGTAAAGCTATTTCACATGAACTTAACAGAGATTTTCAGTAATGTTATATACATTTACAGTTAGTAATGTACATAAAAAGTTATTGGATTTGTCATGTTACCTTTCTATCGTAAACTGCACTTACTCGTCTGACAAAATCTGTTAAGTATACAAAGTTGAAAATAAAAAACTTTGGGGACTTTTCTAAACGTAAAAACAAGTTAGTAACTTTTAAACTTATAGCTAAGGAATGACAGTTAACTTTGATACTTGCTTTAGACAAACAAGTCAGCTATTACTTTAAAATTTAAGGTCACATCCTTCTTTGCTCAAGAGTAAGTGAAATAATATAGGATGAATAATGGATTCATTATAAGACCAAAATATTCCCTATTTTAAGCCATTAATAATGCATAAAACCTGTTGATAATCATTTTATTTATTTATTTAAAAGGAAAGTAAATTTGAAAACAAAAGAGATAAACTTAAAATTCTGGGTCATAACATGTCTGCAAAATTGGCATTATCAGAAAAATCATTGTAAATCCATTCAAGACTGTAAGATAGCATTAAATAGCATGCTATTCAGCATAAGCTTAAATCCCAACACCTCTGTGATTTAAAAAAACAAATAAAAAATGAAACTAATAAAAAGTCTCTCTTTCTCCCAAACCCATCAAATGAGGCAGAAATGCATGTCTATTTTAATTTAGCAAAAGGGAAAACATTTGTCAATCAGATATGAAGTGAAACAAACAATTGTTTAGAAAAGTGATCATAAATTTGATCATGAAAGTGAAAGTAAATTATATTTAGTCATGTAGAACAATGAGATATTTTCTTCAATTCTTTTATGCCTTCATACATTTAAAACATGATTTTGAAAATATTTTCCTTTTGTCTTTTCCTTTCAAAATTTTTACTGTCTGGTCAGAACACTACTCTTTTTTGTTGT
>NW_016824142.1:51009-91649 GCF_001698545.2 Rhinopithecus bieti
ATATATAATATATAACACATATAATATATAATATATAACATACATTATATATGTTTTATATATTAAACATATATATAACATATATAATTATATATTAAACACATGTATATATATGTTTCTTTATTCTTTTCTTTTCTTCTCTTTTTTTTTTCGGACAGGACCTTGCTCTATTGCTCAGGCTGGAGTGTGCAGTGGCACAATCTCAACTGACTGCAACCTCTGCCTTCCGGGTTCAAGCGATTGTCCTGAGTCAGCTTCCCAAGTAGCTGTGACTACAGGCACCTGCCACCATGGTTGGCTAATTTTTGTGTTTTTAGTAGAGACAGTGTTTCACCATGTTGGCCAGGCTAGTCTCCAACTCCTGACCTCAAGTGATCCACAAACCTCGACCTCCCAAAGTGCTAGGATTACAGACCTGAGCCACTGTGCCCAGCCCAATTTTTATTTTAAGTTCAGTGGTACATGTGCAGGTTTGTTACATAGGTAAATTTGTGTAATGGGGGTTTGTTGCACAGGTTATTTAATCACCCAGGTATTAGGCCTAGTACTCATTAGTTATTTTTCCGGATTCTCTCCCTTCTCCCACCCTGCACCCTCCAATAGTCCCCAGTATCTATTGTTCCCCTCTATGGCCATGTGTACTCATCCTTTAGCTCCCATTTGTAAGTGAGAACATGCAGCATTTGGTTTTCTGTTCCTGTGTTAGTTTACTAAGGATAATGGACTCCAGCTACACCCATGTCCCTGCAAAGGACATGATCTCATTCTTTTTTTGGATGCAGAGTATTCCATCATGTATGTGTACCACATTTTCTTTATCCAGTCTACCATTGACTAGCATTTTGGTTTAATCCCCGTCTTTGCCATTGTGAATAGTGCTGCAGTGATCATACACGTGCATGTGTCTTTATGTTAGAACGATTTATATTCCTTTGGGTAGATACCCAATAATGGGATTGCTGTGTCAAATAGTAGTTCTGTATCTAGGTCTTTGAGGAATTGCCACACTTCCTTCCACAATGGCTAAACTAATTTACACTCCCACCAACAGTGGATAAGGATTCCTTTCTCTCAACAACCTCACTAGCATCTGTTATTTTTGACTTTTTTTTTTGAGACACAGTCTCACTCTGTCACCCAGGCTGGAGTGCAATGGCGTGATCTTGGCTCACTGCAAGCTCTGCTTCCTGGGTTCAGGCCATTCTCCTGCCTCAGCCTCCCGAGTAGCTGGGACTACAGGCGCCTGCCACCACACCTGGCTAAATTTTGGATTTTTTTAGTAGAGACAGGGTTTCACTGTGTTAGCCAGGATAGTCTCGATATCCTGACCTCATGATCCACCCGCCTCAGCCTCCCAAAGGGCTGGGATTACAGGCATGAGTCACTGCACCCGGCCTTGACTTTTTAATAACAACCATTCTTACTGATGTGAGATGGTATCTTGTAGTTTTGATTTGTGTTTCTTTAATGATCAGTGATGTTGAGCTTTTTCTCATATGATTGTTGGCCACATGTATGTCTTCTTTTGAAAAGGATCCTTTGTTCACTTTTTAATGGGATTATTTGTTTTTTTCTTGTAAATTTGTTTAAGTTTCTTATAGATTCTGGATACTAGACCTTTGTCAGATGCATAGTGTGCAAAAATTATCACCCATTCTGTAGGTTGTCTGCTTACTCTGTTGATAGTTTCTTTTGCTGTGCAGAAGCTGTTTAGTTTGTTAATTTTTGCTTTTGTTGTGATTGCTCTTGGTGTCTTTGTCATGAAATCTTTTCCCATTTCTACTAGGTTGTCTTCCAGGGTTTTCATAGTTTTGAGTTTTACATTGAACTCTTTAATCTATCTTGAGTTAATTTTTGTATGTGGTGTCAGGAAGTGGTTCAGTTTCAATTTTCTGTATATGGCTGGCCACTTATCCCAGCACCGTTTATTGAAATGCTTTTCCTTTCTTTATTGCTATTTTTTTTTTTTTGTCAGTTTTGTCAAAGATCAGATAGTTGTAGATGTGTGGCTTTATTTCTTGGCTTTCTATTATCTTTCATTGGTCTATGCGTCTGTTTTCGTAGCAGTACCATGCTGTTTTGGTTACTATAGCCCTGCAGTATAGTTTGATGTAGGGTAGCATGATACTTTCAGCTCTGTTGGTTTTGCTTACAACTGCCTTGGGTATTTGAGGTCTCTTTTGGTTCAACATGAATTTTAAAATAGTTTTTTTTTTTTTCTAGTTCTGTGACAAATATCATTGGTAGTTTGATAGTAATAGCATTGAATCTACAAATTGCTTTGGGCAGTACAGCCATTTTAGCAATATTGATTCTTCCTATTCATGATAATAAAATGCTTTTCCATTTGTTTGTGTCATCTCTGATTCTTTTGAGCAGTGTTTTGTAGTTCTCTATGTAGAAGTCTTTCACCTCCCTGATTAGTTGTATTCTTAGGTATTTTATTTCTTTTGTGGCAATTGTGAATGGGATTATGTTCCTGATTTGGCTGTCACTTGACTATTGTTGGTGTATAGGAATGCTATTAATTTTGTATTCTGAGATTTTGCTGAAGTTGTTTATCAGCTTAAGGAGCTTTGAGGTCAAGACTATGGAGTTTTCTAGCTATAGGATGATGCCATCTGTAAAACTAATTTGACTTCTTTTCTTCCTATTTGGATGCCCATTATTTATTTCTCTTGCCTAATTGCTCTGGCTAGGACTTCCAATACCCTTTAATATGTTATTCTGAGTTATCTTTTCTATAGGAGACATGTTGGTAATATTCTCCAATTTAAGCACTGTAGCTAAGTCTCTGAGAACATCAGTCTTCACAGATAAATATACCCCTGCCACTATGCACTTCATAATTTTAATTCTATTATTAGTCAGGATATTTTAAAGAAAAAGAGCTATTGGATTCATAAGTAATACGTGTATAAAAATGATGCCTGCAAAATAAAGTGGTTGATAAGCTGATGAAGAAAAACTGTATATTTTGATACCCTCAGAAAATTATTAATGGGAACTGCAAGCCACTTCTTTCTGAATAGATTTCTGATTTATGGGACTCAGGAAAAATATTTTAACTGAGCTGTGAGTCCTCATATCAGAAGCTGAATATCTAGATTAATTCATCACATAGCATTTCTATTTCAAATTAGCTGGAGATTCTGCCAGTTTCTTGGTGAGTCTAGAGGGACTTCTAAAGAAGTCAACAGCATTGATAAATGTAGAATTGAAGCTGAAGACAACTCATGAAATTGTTGATATGCATCACTTCAAACATACACAATAACATATTGTTTATGTCCTTAGGCTTCCTTTGACAAACAAAAAGTTTAGGATTTCACTAATTTGAATACCCAACAACCCTCTTGTTTTAGGATATTGTTTGTTAAGATTGTACGTATACTATATCCATCATATTTTCATTGTGAAGAGTTTCTAAAAAGAAAACTACAACCAAGGAGAACTGGATCAAAATTGAAGCTACACATTACAGCTGGCCCTTTTGATCCTATATCTCTAAACAAAGAGAAAATTATCTTTTGTTTAACAAATCTATAACCTTGAATACTTAAAATTAGAAGAATAACTACAAGTACTCTTTCAAAGGTATTGTGCTATGAGATCTGATTCAAGAAGAAACCAGAGCACACAATATTTTCAGGAAAACTAGTGAGAAAAAGAAGGTGCCCCTCTGGATGTAAGCCAAGCATGGGTGCTGAGAGCATGAAGAGGCTGGGGTGGACCTGCCTCCAATTCTGACTTCTCCTCCTGCTTAGACCAAGGCAGGAATTGATCAGAGACAGGATAGTGCCCTGTGGACTTCAAGAGGAATGGAGGAAAATGTATTTTTTTGCTATTTGTTGCCCATTCTTTTTCTATATATTTTAGAATCAACTCACAATTTAACAATTAAAAAAAGAACTGCTACAATTTTGGTGGGGATATATTGAATCAAAAAATAAATTTAGAGTGAAGTGACATTCAAAATATGAAGTTCTCATTCATTAACAGCATATGTCTCTACATTTATTTGGACTCTTTTCATTTTCTTCAACAGTGTTTTGTAGTTTTACATCATCCACTGGATTTATTCCTAAGACCTGTGTATTTTGATAAAACTAAAATGGTTATTCAAATTTTTTTAAATGTTGCTGGTGTATCAAAGTAAAATTGATTTTGCATAATAATTGTTTTCCAGTGAATTTGCTAAATCCACTTATGATTCTAAGAGTTTCTTGCAGATTCATTTGGACATTAGCACAAGAGTTAACTTTATCAATTTTATTCTTTTATTTCTTTTCTTTATTTATTCCCCAGTTTGGTACAATGTTGAAAAGAAGTGATGATGTTATGGATTTTGCTTATGTGTTTTGACAAAGATTGGCCTTTACATTTTCATCTTTTGAAATCATTGTCATGTTTATTCTGACTTCCTAACATAAGGTGGAAAGAGTTCCCTCTCTTTCTTCTCTTCAAATATTTTTTATGAAACTGAAATTATTTTGTCCTTAATATTTAGAATATTACTTACATTAGCAAAATGTTTTCTACAGAAGAACAATTACATAATTACTTTATACACCTAAATGAAATCATATGGATTTTTGACATGATATACTTACTATACTTGCATTTATCACACCTATATCAATAATATGAATGGGAAAAGCTAGTTACAGAAATAATACTGTATAATTTATACAGAGAAAGGATCTGAAACAATACCATGGTTTTCTCTAGGGAGTAGAGTGAATAGGTTGTGAGAACTCTGAGTCATATCAATATACTGTAAACATTATAGTTTTAATAACTTATCAATCGTGATTTAAAATGGCACAAACATGAACTTTTCCATCTACTCAAGGATGGGAGAAGGGAAAAGAGGAAGAAAGAAATATTCACACAAAATGGCTGAACACTGATCTCTTTTCTTTTTAGCAAGTACATTTATTGACTTGATACTGGTGTAAGTGCTTAGAGACTGTTCCCTGAGCAGACTATATGGTGTGGTGTTCCAACAGAGAGTTGTCTGCTGTTTTGTGAGCAGAAGTTGTTAATGCCTGCAAATTGATGCTATTCTCCAGTCTCGGATTATAAAGGGAAAGCAGATGTTCATGTGCAACTAACCCAAACACATTGAGAAAGGCTACAGACATTTTCCCATTTCAATTACCATAATTTAATGTCTAGAATACATGCCCAAAAGCTTTTCATGGCAGTGGATCAGCACATCCCATGCAACACAAACCAAGTCCCCAAACTCTTCTGTATGCCTGCTCATTTTCGGAGATGAAATCATTTTACTGAATATGAGTTCAAACTGTTCTGAAGTGCTTTTGTTGGTCTATCTTCAAATATTACAAGGGTTTGTTACCTAGTAGTTTTCATTATAGATTCCATAGAAGAGTTGTTTACCTTCTTGCACTTTCATATTGTGTTTTTTTTCATGTGTGATTGCTAAGGTTGAATTGAATTTGCTAGGCCATTACTTGAGATGTAACAATCGTATCTTATTCCTTAAGATTCTCTTTGCAGGAAATTGTCATTAAATAGTCGAGGTACATTCTTTTGAAGCATGTAAAATAATTAACATCCTCTTAAATATGAGCAGCTTAATACAAAAGACAAAATATTTGATTTTCAAAATAGACCAAATTAAACAAAATATCATTTTAATAAAATAGAAACATAAATGTAGGTTATATTTTGAACAGATTATAAAATATTAAAACATTAAAATATTTATGATGGAATACTTGCAATAAAGAAACTTTAAAATGAATATAACCCTGTTTGGTTTATAAGAAACACACCCATGCATATGCACAGCAAAAGATACTACCAAGAAAAATATGATTGCTTTGTTCATTTCCTATTGGTGGGTATTACAAAAGCTTTGAATTTTTCTTCTTTCTAGGCATCTGTAGTTTATAAAATTTCTATTAATTTTCATGAAGAAAAATTCTATTGTCTAATCAAATATAGAAAATGTGCTTTGAAGTAAAATTTGAAGAAACATGAAACACAGGCAAAACTTTCATGTTACTTCCTTAATACCTCAAACTGTATAATTTCTAATAATTTAAATTTGGAAAATATGATCATTTATTTTTATAAATGTATTCTTGTTTATCCAAATAACATATTCATTGCAAAAATAAAAAGCAACTAAAAAGCTCACTAACATATTAAGGAAGTTATTTGGATTTTGGTATATGTCTTTCACACAGTTTTATTTGTTATCACTGGAAAACCTAAGAGATTTTAAAGAGATACATTAAGAGGGGAAATAATTAGACATCAAATTTGGAAAGTAAGTTGATTATTTCTTACCTTGAATTCTTAATCCTTATCCTCAAATCAGCATTACCTGTCTATGATGTATTCTTCCAATGAGGTTTGGGATTCTGTGAATAAACAAGTATAAAGTGTCCGTGTATGTGTGTGTGTGAGAGAGAGAGAGAGAGAGAAAGGAATGAGTATTTACATAGAGACAACTTTTTCTTACAAAATGGTTCATTATATACAGTGTTTACTATTATTCTTTCTTCACTAAAAGTGTCTCTTCTAATTTTTTATACTTTTAAAAGAGATATATTATTTTTAAATGATTGCATGTTGTTCTACTGTGTGGCTCTAGGGTAATTTATTTAATAGGTTCCATATTATTAGATATTTTTGTTATTTGTTTTCTGTTTTACACTATAAAATTTGATCAGATGAATATTTCCTATGCATATATGTGACTATATTTGCTGGATATATTTTTAGAAGGAAAATTTCTTGGTTAAGAATATAAACTTAAAAAAATGGTATGTAGTGCTAAATTGTTCTTCATACATTTTAAGCAATATATGTCAATATACGACTGTGATACTTTCCATATTTTGCTAGCAGAGTATGTCTTTTAATTGTTAAACAAAGATTTGTAATTAATTATAGTTTAAATTTGTCCTTTTTCCTTCAGAGATTTATCATTGTATCATTTTGTTAATGGTCATTTGCCTATTTTTGCACATGTTCATGTGTGTTTATGGTGGCAGTGAGTAGCCTGTTTATGTTCTCTGCTCATTTTTGTATTTATTAGATCGTTTGATTTATTTTTTTTTCTCATGAGCTGTAAGAGATCTTTATGTACTAAGGAAATGTGCCCTTAGTGAGCCATATTCTTTGCAAATATTTATTCCTAGTTTTATTATTCATTTGTCTTTGACTTGGTTTATTGAATTGAGCTTAGTTCTCTTTCAAAGGAAGAATTTATTGAGCCAGCTGTTACCAGAAGTTGTCCCCTGAGGGAGTTTTCAGCTGTCAGCCCCTTCATGAATTGCCTCAGCTTCTAGTTACCCACTCTCTGCAAGGAAGGCCCTTCTGGAATAGCCAATATCCAATGACTGCTTCAGGTTGAGCTATAAATGTCCAACCTGATGGGCCGTGTTAGCAACAGTGATCCTCATAAGGTCAGCTGAGACTGCCTTTGCGCTTGCACTGCATTTTAACTTTTTCCCTTTGTACTCCTCTGCCTCCTTCCCTTCCCTTCAACAGATCTCTATCTCAAGGACACTCTTTAATAAATATCCTGCACACTAAATTCTGAATCAATGTTTGCTTCCCAAAGACTCAACCTGTGCCTCCCCCAGAACATTTATATAGTTGAACATTTATAAAATCCCTTTGTATTTTGCCTTAATCCTATATATGCCTCATCTAGAGGTAAATTTATTCCTGGAGGAAATTGGTAATGTCTCTCTCAGCATGTGTGTGTGTAATATATACACATATATTGTGTATATAGTGTGTGCACTATATATGCACACACTATATACACAATATATGTGTATACACACTGTATATCCACACACTCTTTCTCTCTATATATACACACTATACCATATATACACACACTATTATAGCTATGCATGTAGTATATATAGTGTTCGTGTGTGTGTATATGATGAACATAAGTTTTTTTTCAATTTTCTACAATCAAATTTTTTTCTTGCATATGTGTATGAGTTTCTCTGTAGTGTAGGTAACTAAGAGTGGAAATGGTGGTTCATAGAAGGTGGGAGTTTCAAT
This sequence comes from Rhinopithecus bieti, assembly GCF_001698545.2. NCBI lineage: Eukaryota > Metazoa > Chordata > Mammalia > Primates > Cercopithecidae > Rhinopithecus > Rhinopithecus bieti. Next base: position 59,077 of record NW_016824142.1, read on the forward strand.
ATTACTAGAGAATTCCAAAGTTCTCAAAATGGAGATTCCATACATGTTCAAATTTTAAAACCCATTGTCCAAATAATGTCTTGCCTATCTATGAACTTTGTAGTTGGATGGAAGAGTTACCTTTCATTACATTAGATGCCAACTGCACAAGAGTTAGAAAATGGTTTTGTCACATGAGCTCTATTAATGGCCTTACCCTCCTTCTAGTCCCTGAGGCAGGACATCTGTAAGCCACCTTTGGAAGAGTTTTATTATTTCATAATCAATCTTCTAATAGTCACACTTATTATTGAATATTCTTTTCTCTATTTACTTCTGTTACTGTTAATTTTATGTGTCATCTTGACTGGATTAAAGAATACCTAGATAGCTGGTACAACATTATTTTTGGTGTGTCTGTAAGGTGTTTCTGGAGGAGACTAACATTTGATTTACTAGATTGAGTAAAGAAAATCCACCTTCACCTATGTAGTTCCTTACCCAGTTCTTTACTGCCTAAATAGAACAAAAAGGTGGAGGAAGGATATGTTTCCTGTCTCTCCTTAAGCTGAAACATCCATCTTCTCCTGCCCTTGGACATTTGAACATCAGAGATCTTGGTTCCCAGGCTCCAGGATTTATACCAGCTCCCCACTACCCCTACCCTCCACCCCTGGCTTCTCTGGTTCTCCAGTTTGCAGATGGCATATTTTTGGACTTCTTGGCCTCCATAATCACACAAAGCAATTCTCATAATAAATCTCTTGCTCTCAGTGCCTATATACACATCTTATTGGTTCTGTTTCTCTGGAAAAAAACTAATACAACCTCGTGGCCCTCATATAATAAGTTTGAGGCCAGAGGTTCTGGCCTCAAACTTATTTTATGAGGGCCACGAGGTTGTATTTCTTACAAACATCATCAGCTTTTGTATTAACAAAAGTCTTCAGGCTATTTTGACTTTCTTAGGGCCTTGAAATTCAAGACATTTTTATACTTGCTATATTCAATTAGAACAAGAAAGCAAACAAACATTTTCAAAATATGCTCTTTCCAAGTTTTACTTGAGAGAACATGTTAAAACTGCATCTTCTCAAGCAATAAGCTTTACCTGGACACCATACTTTATCATTTTAGTGAGCACCCTTATCTGGGAGTTAAATGTGTTTGAGAAAAATTACTTAGTGTCTCTGCAGACTCTTTACTACACCATTCTTGCTTTCTCTGCCATAAACAGCTCTTACTAAACTAAATCTCCTCTAACATAGCAGCTCTTCCTCCCATTGCAATTAATAACCATGAAAAAATCTAATGTCTCTGCCTCATGGCCACTCCAACTGAAATAACTTTAAATTGTTCCTTAATGCAGGCTCAAATCCTTCCTACAAGCAGGCACATATATTTCTGCACAACTGGATGTCACTGAGGTTTCTCTGAGAAACATATGAAATGATAGAGTATGAAAGGGAGGAGTTAAATTCTGGCTTCACTACTTAGTGCTTGTGTTGGTATAGGTACATGAATCAAACTTTTCAAATTTTCAATTATTTTATCTGAAAAATAACAACATTTTAACTTGTTAGGCTATTTATGAGGGTTAACTGGGAAAAATCATGCAAAAGTTTTAAAAGGCATATCTGGCACACCGTAGACGTTTAATACATGATGGCTCTATTTCTTGTTTCTTTTCTCTGGCATTCCAGCGATAGTTTCTCAGATACTTGTAACCAATTGGTAAACTCTAATTTGATTTCAACATATTTAAAATGAATTTTAAATAACAAAATATATGAGACTATTTCAAGTTTCCAAATACTTTACTGTAAAAGTAATCATATTTAAATTGTTTACTTTTACTTCCTCAAATTGTTTCATTTATGTTTTTTACTTACAGGAATTCTAGTCTTGGTATCTATGTTAATATTCTTGGCTTTCTCATATGTTCTGCCCATTTCTATTTATGTTCCATGTTGAAAATGATATTTCTAATACACTTACATTCTCATACTTCAGTGTAATCTCAAATATTTCTCTCACTAGCTCCAGTAAGATTTCTGGTTTCCAACATTTTGAAGATTCACCAGGTAACTTTATTATGTTTTCTCTGACTTATCCTGAAGAAAACCTATTTTTTTAAGAAGAAAAATTTAATCATTGTATTTAAATATTATCAGTGCCTACTGCTGGCCATTTCAAAGGGACAATGCATTTATGAATACATAACACTTCGATTTTTGAGAAAGCTTTCATGACTAATACTAATTTGTTTTTAGATTACTCTCTGCCCCATAGAAAATAAAACAAATGATTGAGGTGGGCAGCAATTTATTTATCTATGCTGTTAGAAACAGACGCTCTTTGGAGTACACCACAAAAAAGATGTGCAAACTTTTATAAAAGTACGTGGGAAAAAGTGAAAACGTTTTAAAGAAATCCACAGTTTGTCATCTAAACGAACTTTTAAAATGAGGAGGGGAGCTGAGAACACATCACATTTGTAGGTAAATGCTTCAAGAGAAAGAATGTTTATGTAATACTGAATATGTTATGGACCACATTACCACTGCAGAGCATATGTTCTTTGTAAGTAAGAGAACATAAACCCACTATAGAGATGAAAATGGCGAAATTTGGAATCACATGAGAGACGAGTTCAACTTCTAAACTTTAACAGATTCATAATGAACCTGCAAATTGAGAATTAACACCTGTTCTGGATCATTATCACTAGTAAAGTGCCAAGTGGAGACTTGTTTGTACGTGGGAAATGTTGTTATTTTTCAAGGTCAGTTGCTAATATGTATCATTTACATAAATGTTTCTATTAGCAGCCTCATATCAAATTAGGAGGATAAAAGTAGAGTGTGAATTCTCTGCCAATTTTTTCCGCTAGGATAAACTGGAAGAATTCTTTATCTAGATTCATGGACCAAAAAGTTTTTATACTATTCAGAACAAAGTGATGTGGCAGAAGAAAAAATAATGCCTATTTTTCAGCAATGTTCAGATGAAGTATATTGGGTATTGGCCATGAGGATAGCAAGGGTGTTGGAAAAGTTGTCTCAGCACTTTTCAGGAGGGATCAGAGAAAATAAATGAGCCTTATCGATCATTCTTCTTCTCTGTGGATCAGAATACTGCCAAGTACATTCTCAAATGATAACAACCAGAATGAAATCCCATCATCAATTTATTTCAAAATATTAATGTATCCACTGTACATACTGACAACATGCTTGAGAGATATAAAGGGATAAAAGTAGGAAACAAAAATAGGTCAAAAAAGGAGGAAAGAGGAAAGGAGAGAGGTAGGTACCCTAGAAGTAGTGGTTTGTTTCTATCTCTTTATATAGTAAACAACCAGAGGACCGCTGTTTAGACAGGTACATACTGATTATTTTGAATGCCAAGTTTTCTGAGAATTAGGCTTCTATCAGAAGTAATTTAATTCCTCAGTTAATCCTAGTTATTCATCTAGGATTTTTATAGTTTGGGGTTTTACATTTGGATTTTTAAATACTTTGATTTAATTTTTATATATGGTGAGAGATAGGAGTCTAATTTTATTCCTCTGAAATCATGTTCTTTGAGGCAACATGGACAGATCTGGAGGTCATTATCCTAAATGAGCTAACTCAGAAACAGAAAATCCAGTATCAGGTGCTCTTGCTTATAAGTGGGAGCACAACAGGTACAAATGGACATAAAGAGGGAAGAATAGACTATGGAGATTCCAAAAAAGGGGAAGGGTAGTGGTGGGGGATGAAGGTTGAAAAATTACCTACTGCATACAATGTTCAATTTGGGTGATGGGTGCACTAGAAGCCCACCCCCACCGTTAAACGTGTAATAACCATGTAATAAACAAACACATGTACCCCCAAATCTAAAATTTAAAAACAACTAATTTGAGAGATTCACGGAGGTATTAATAAGTAAAATGCATATTGCTAACATTCCAATGTTGCATATTAACTAACAATATGATTGTACTTATTAAAGCAGTTTCATTTGCAATTTTTCAATGTTTAATTGTATCTCTGCTGCTTCTAGATTCATTGATGAAATCAATAGACAGAGCTCTGCTATAAAATAATTGTCAGTTAAAGAATCTTGTACATTTTTGCAGTCTTTTAGGGATTAAATCCTTTGTTTAAATCTTAACTTTGTTAGAAGTTTTATTAACTTCAAGGTAGCCATATTTGTGATCTTAAACATTATTTAGTCCAATTTGGAAGCACAGCCTGAATAAAACATATTTATTAGAGAAAACTTAATGATTTTGATGTGAAAACACTCTGATTATAGCTGTAGAAATAAGTTCCTTTAGTGATAATCAAAAAAATCTATGGATAAATATTTATTGTGTCAAATTTATTAATTCAAGCCTTTTAAAATGTATACTTTATACAAGGCAATTTGATAAACATCTTGAAAGATGTGGACATATAAAATATGATCACTGATCTTAAAGAGGTAAAGTCTCATAGAGGAAATGGTACATATATCTGAGCGATGACAGTTCAAGGTTAAAAGCTTTAAGGAACATGAGAAGCAGAATGACAAATAGGTATGGGAGTTTAGAGAAGATAGGAAGTTTACGAGAGGGTCCATGGGAAGAAAAAAATTTAGCTGTTGGCAATGATGGGTAACCAAGCTTTTAAAATAGTATTTCCTTAGGAAATACCAAACACACACTAAAGTAAAATGAGCAAAAGGAGGGTGAAGGAGAACTTAGCAGAAAATAATTAAAGCCAGAAAGAAGGGGCTGGTTGTTATGAGTGATCCCACTGTCCGCACCTTTCCCTCTGGCATATCCAGAATCTCGTTTCCTGGCCTCTACTTGCTTTCCTGATGCATTCTTCTTCTCTTCATCTTTGAGAAGCAATTGTCAACCCCTTTCTTCAAAACAGCCTCTCTAAAGTCAGAAGTATGATTGAAATAAATCAACTTGCTAACACATATTGGTTGAATATGAAAATATATTTTGAGTTGCTGAAAACTTCTTTCTTTCCTATGAGACCTTTAATTTAGGGTTTATAAATACCAGTAAGGTTAAACTATAATATATTATAGTTGAAGTAATTGGCCACGTGTTTTGACTTTCTTTGTCAAAATTAACCAACTCAGAAGCTGCAGAGTGGAATCAAATATTGGTTTGGGAAGACAGAGGGGTGTGTGTGTGTGTGTGAGAGAGAGAGAGACAGAGGAAGAGAGAGAAATAGAAATAGATAGAAGAGAGGCATGCCTCCTTGCCTTCTTCTACTGAGACGTAGACTCTATGAGCGACACCATTATTGTTCTATTATTTTTCACACATTTGCTTATTCAAAGCCCTTGCATTTATTGCATTTTAATTTCATGTTTTTGTTGACTCATTTTCTGCTGGGCTTTCTGATTAAATAGTAAGTTTGCTTATTAATCATTTATCATCAGAACACAACATAGTGCCAGACGCATAGGAGTTCATTAATTAATTGCTAAAAAAAAAGATCTCCAATTAGGTCCTGTAATGTTTTTAATGGTTTACCTTGATATTCAGAGGGTACTACTGCCAGAATATATAAAGAAAGAATTACTATTTATTAAAATCCATCATGTATCTCTACTGTATATTTTACTCTTATGTAATCTTCCTAAAACATGTTAAGGATAAAATATGATTTATCAATTTATCAATTTTTATCCCCAATGCATAAGTGGAGCTCAGAGAACCAGAAAAATGTTTCTGAATTTTGCCATGAATAAAAGGAGCCACAATTTTAGGATTTCAAGCTCACATCACACTTGGTAAAAGTTCTAAAGTCCATTGTATTCTGTTGATTTCCAGGGATTAGCGAGAAGGCAAATCATGAGGTAGATAAATGTGATTTCAGTAGATCAAAAAGATATGAAGAGATGTGATGTTAATACCATTGCAATATTTGTATATTAGGCTGTATATATAAAATTTTCATTTTCTTTTGTAAAACTTGTGAATATCAGTGCTTTCTGGTAATTCAACTTAGTATTTTATTCCAGTCCTAGAATCCTTTTTATTATCATATACTTCTTCCAAATGCTATGGTCTAAGAGGAGAGTGTGATGATGAGTTCTAAGCTGTGACTGTGCTAACAACTAACTGAAATAAAGTAGAAAGAATCACTAGAGTCCTGGGTGTCAAGGCATTGCTAAGTAGCACATGGTGAGGTTCAATAATCTGGATATTAACACCTCTAAGAATACCTGCAAGCTACTTATAGTGAGATAGCTTTAACTGAGGGTTTGCAGTCAAGAAAGTTAAGAAAGAAGGCACTCTGTACTTCAAATGTGTGCATTTAAAAATATATATATGTTTATATACACATACATATACACACATATATATATACATATATAACAACTGTCTGAAACTCTGCCATTCAAGCCTTCAAATATTTATTAGTTATAAATCACTACATATTTTTCTAATACTAGATGACATCAACAGTGATAGAAAGTTGGGGTGGTTGCACATTTTTAACTTTTAAAAATGTGTTAGGTTGACAACATTTGAAAGGTGTGTGAAAAGGATTTTATACTCTATTTAAATGTCTTTTGTAAATAGTCATCCCCTATCTCCATGGACTGCTAATTGTAGCTAAATACAGAAAAAAATACATATGCTATGAAGGCAAATTTCATTTAATAGCGACGCACTGTATTCAATTGTGGGTATTAATAATTTCTGTCCTTTATTATCACTGGTTCTCTTTCACTCACATCCACAAAGTCTCAACAAAACATTGTCATTAAATTATAAAACATTCTGATTCATTTGTTGGATGAGTTTGAAGTGAAACATAAATATTGGTAAATTAGAAATTAAGCATTATAACTATCATATTTGGTATCTCCCCACAAGGAAACTTTTGAAAGGGAAGGAAATAATTTTAGACTTACAGAAAAATTTCAAAAATGGTTCAGCATTCCTGTACATCCTTCATTCAGTTTTCCCCATTATTTGCAAATTACGCTAATGTGATATAAACTAAGTTTTGTCAAAGCTAATAACCAATGTTGGTAATGATTATTTAACTATACTCCATACTTTATTTATATTACACTGGCCTTTCCATTAATATCCTCTTTCTGTTCCATGATCCAACTGAGGTTACCACATTGCGTTTAGGAAGCATTTCTCCCCAGGCTACCCTGGTCTGTGACAGTTGCTATTTTTCCTTGTTTTTCAGGACACTGACAATCTCAAGTAGTGCTGTCCAAGTATCCTGAAGAATGTCCTTCATTCTAGATTTGTCTAATAGTTTTCTCATGATTAGTCTGGGGTTAGAGGTTTGTAGAAAAAAAGTACCAAACAGCTGAAGCACTCTTCTCATTATATTATATCAGGATGGGCATGATATCCACATGACATTACTAATTAGTGTTAGTTTTTGTCAGGTTTCTCTATTGTAATGCTACTTTTCTTTCTAAACTTGATTCATTGGAAATAAATCTTTTGTTTAATCCATCTTCAAGAAGAAAGGGGTTTAAGACTTGTCATCATTGCATACTCATTCCCAACAAGACTACCCTACATCTGGACTGGAAAATATTCAGATCCACCCTCATTTCAGTATCCTGTGTGTATACACACATAAAAAATGTACATTATTGTACACAAACATGCAATATACAATACCTCCCTGTGGTTCACAATTTGGGCATAATTGGCATATGGAATAATTGATATTGTCCAGTTAGAGTCATTTTTATTAATTCTTAAGATTGCCACAGGAAAATATGTATATCTATATAAATCTTTCATGGAGTATCTGAATCTCTCAATGATAATTTTGAGTCTACCACAAAACACAACTGTATTGCCCTGAAAAAAACACAGAAGCTTTGTTTAGAAATATAGGTCTCCTTCAGATTTTGGCAGTGCAATCAACAAAAAAGTAGTTTACCTCCTGCGAGAAACACTGAAACCAAGGATAGTTTCATGAATAAAATATTTTCTTGAAACCCCTTTCCCAGTCTGAGCCGTGTAAGGCCATCTTCTCCATATCCCTAACGTCTCGTGCAGCACCCTTCGTGTTCTTCTGGAATCACTGGTGTTTTCTTTCACCAAGTAGACTCTGAGCTCCTAGAGGGAAGGGATGTGGTTTTGTTTATGTCTCCATGCTTAACTCTTTTTTTTTTGAGACGGAGTCTCGCTCTGCCGCCCAGGCTGGAGTGCAGTGGCTGGGTCTCAGCTCACTGCATCCATGCTTAACTCTTGACACATGGCAAATACTGAGTTGTATTTATATTCATTGAATAAATAAACAAATATCCTATAAAATTTCCATTAGAAAAATTTAAGACACTACACAAAAATAGTGTTTACATTTAGAATCAATATCTTTAAATTCATTATACAATTTTATCACTCTAAAACACAATTAATAAGTTCACTATAGCAACACATCTGATATTGATCACTGCTGCCTAGGATGTTTTTTTAACTCTCTGCCACTGAGCATCGTCTACTCTTCTTCATGTTCCACTGACGGCTTCTAAACTTGAAGTCTAGATTGCAGCCCTCAGCCTGTACTGATTTTAGTTATGCTCCATTATCTGAAAATTAATGCACAGCAACTGTGTTGGGCTCAATGAATCTACCTACTTTGCAGAGTTCCTCTCCAGGAATCTCATTACCTCCCTGTCTCTGTGAAGTCAGTAGCTGCAGGAGGCTTCTGCTGTAGATCAAAGTTCATTCAAGCCTGTTATTCTGTCTATAGTTGCTCCTGTCTTGAAGACACATTGTTCTCTTCTTCATTTGTTTTCCACACACAGAGAATGCTGATATTAAATACTGAATAAAGGGAGTTTGTATTATATTTTCCTCAAATTCCCCTGTATTAGAGTGGTGCTAATAATAAATACCTATTTTGTGAAATACAATACAGTGCTAAATAATTAATTTATGGTAATTCATTTAGATGCAAAACATAAGGGGACATATAGATTTTAAATTTCATATAGTCCAACTAATGGTTGACTACCTCTATAAGATTCCAGATGAAGTAGTTTTCTACTATTTAGGTTCTCAAAAATGAGAACTGGAGGTTGCCAGTTATATATATATATATCTGGTATGAATATATATATATATATTCATAAGAACCAGAAAATCAGAGGAGTGCTCACAGTATCTGGTTTTAACTTCATATTACCAAAAGAGGCACTGAGGAGAGGAAGAAAGACAATATTGAATTGCTGATGCCATCACTCCCTTAATTTCCTGGCAGCAGCCACATATCATACAGACAGAATCTGTGCACTTGGGGGAGGGAGAGAGCAGTGATTGTGGGGCACTGCATTGGGACTCAGTGGTGCACTATCATAGCAGAAAGCAACACCAGGCAAAACTCAGCCAATGCTCACAGAGGGAGCAACTAGATGAACCCTAGCCAGAGAGGAATTATCCATCACAGTGGTTGGAACCTGAGCTCCAACAAGTCTTGCCACCATGGGGCCAAAGTTCTCTGAAGTCCTAAACAAACTTGAAAGTCAGTCTAAGCTGCAAGGACTGCAATTTTTGGGCAAGTCCTTGTGTTGTGCTAGGGTCAGAGCCAGTGACCTGAGAGACACACAAACCAGTGAGACACCAGGGGTACTTGTGTCACCCCTCCCACAACCCCAGGCAGCACAGCTTTCAGCTCTAGGAGAGACTCCTTACTTCCACTTGAGAAAAGGAGAGGGAAGAGAAAAGAGGACCTTGACATGCGACTTGGACATTAGCTCAGCCAGAGTAGGATAGAGCACCAGGCAGGGGTTTCCATTCCAGGCCCTAGCTTCCAGATTACATTTCTAAACATACCCTGAGCTGGAAGGGAAGCTGCCGCCTTGACGGGAAGGACCCAGTCCTGACAGGATTCATCACAAGCTGGCTAAAGAGTCCTTGGGCCCTGAATAATCAGCAGCATTACCCAGGCAGTACTTGCCATGGGCCTTGAATGAGACTCAGAGCTGCGCTGGCTTTTGGGTGTGACCCAGCACATTCTAAGCTGTGATGGCTAAAGTGAAGGATTCCTTTGTTTGGGAAAAAGATACAAAAGAATAAAGGGGACTTTGTCTTGCAGCTTAGTTACCAGCTTGACCACAGTGGGTAGAGTACCACGTGTGCTCTTGGGGTCCCTGATTCCAGGCCTTGGCTCTTGGACAGCATTTTTGGACCTACTCTGAGCCAAAGAAGAGCCTGACGCCCTGCAAGGAGAGTTTCAGGCCTGGTAACATTCACCACAAGCTGACTGAAGAGCTCTTGAGCCTTGAATGAACATCAGTAGTAACCAGACAGTACTCACTGCAGGCCTGGGGTGGTGGTGTCTGTGGGAAGTAACTCTCCTGCTTGTGCAAATGGGAAGGAAGAGTGGGAGGACTTTGCCTTGTGATTTGGGTGTCAGCTCAGCTGCAGTGGAATAGAACACCAGGTAGACTCTCCTAAGGTACCTGACTCCAGGTCCTGGCTCACAGATGGCAGCTATGGACTCATTTAGGACCAGGGAGAAATCACTGCCCTGAAGGAAAAGGCACAAGCCAAGCTGGCTTTGCCAGCCGTTGATTGTAGAACCCTAGGGCCTTGAGCAAACACAGGCAGTGGTTACCACAAGCTCTGAGTGAGATTCAGTGCTGTGCTGGCTTCAGGACTGACCCAGTGCAGTCCCAGTTGTAGTGACCACAGGGGTGCTTGTGTCACTCCTTCCCCAGCTCCAGTTACCTCAGCATAGAGAGAATCGATTTGTTTGGGAGAAAGTGAGGAAGAGAACAAGAGTATGTCTAATGATCTAGAGAAATCTTCCAGATTTTATACAAGACCACCAAGGTTGTACCTCTACAAGTCTATAAGAACCATAGCATTACTGGACTTTGGGTGATCCCCTAAGGCAGATATGACTGCAGTGAACAGATACTTAGATCGTAAAACCTAAGTCCCTTTGAATACTACCTGGAAAATTTTCTCAAAAAGGATGGGTGCGAATAAGCCCAGACTTCAAAGACTTCAATAAATACCTAACTCCTCAATGCCCAAACACTGACTAATATCCACAACCACAATACAATAATAGCTAGAGAGTTCAACATCACACTTTCAGCATTGGACACATCATCCAGACAGAAACTTAAAAAAGAAACATCGTACTTAATATGCACTATAGACCAAAAGGACCTAGTAGATATTTATAGAACATTTCATCCAATTACTGCAGAATACACATTATTTTCCTAAGCACATGGATCAGTCTCAAGGATAGATCATATGTTAGGCCACAAAACAAGTCTTACTACATTCAAAACATTGAAATTATATTAAGTATCTTCTCTGACCACAATGGAATAAAACTAGAAATCAATAACAAGAGGAATTTTGGAAAATGTACAAACATGTAAATTAAACAACTTTAATTTCCTGAATGATCAGTGGGTCAATGAAGAAATTAGACATTAAATTTTCTTTGAAACAAATGGGAATGGAAACACAACATACCAAAACGCATGGGATACAGCAAAATAGTGCTAAAAGAGAAGTTTGTAGCTGTAAGTGCCTATGTCAACAAAGTAGAAAAAGTTCAAATAACCTAAGAATGCATCATAAATAACTAAAAAAGCAAGAGCAATTCAAACCCAGCATTAGTAAGTGTAAAGAAATACTAAAGATTAGTGAATAAATAAATGAAATTAAAAGAAATAAAACAATATAAAAATCAATGAAATGAAAAGTTGGGTTTTCTAAAGTAAAATTTTAGAGTAAACCAGACTAAGAAAACAGGAGAAAAGACTCCAAAAATAAAGTAGGAGATGTAACGGGAAGCACTACAATCAATACTGCAGAAATTCAAAGGCTCATTAGAGGCTACTATGAGCAAGTATGTGCCAATATATTGGATAACCAAGAAGAAATGGATAAATTCCTAGAAACATATAAACTACCAAGATTAAACCATAAAAAAATCCAACACCCAAATATACCAATAACAAGTAACAAAATTGAAGCTGTAATTAAAAAAAAACAAACAAACTCATAGCAAAGAAAAGCTTGGGACCTAAATTACCAAACATTTAAAGAACTAGTACCAATTCTATTCAAACTATTCCAAAAATAGATGAGGAGGCAATAGTCCCAAACTATTTCCACAAGGCTAATATTTCCCTCTTACCAATACTAGACAAAGACACATCAAAAAAGAAAATGACAAGACAGTATTCCTGATGAAAACTGATGCAAAAATCCTCAAGAAAACACTGGCAAACTGAGCTCAACAGCACATCAAAAAGATTGTTCATCATGACCACGTGGGATTTATCACAGGGATGTGAGGATGTTCAACATGTACAGATCAATCATTGTGATACATCATATCAACAAAATAATGGACAAAAACCATATGATCATTTCAATTGGTGCTGAAAACCCATTTGATAAAGTTCAACATGTTTTCATAATAAAAACCCTGCAAACACTGTGTATAGAAGGAAGATATCTCAACACAGTAAAAGCTGTGTATGACGAGTAGTACCGTAGCGAATGGGCAAAAACTGAAAGCCTTTCCTTTAAGCTCTGGAACCCAACACTGATGCCCACTTTCACCACTGTTTTTGAACAAAGAACTGAAAGTCTTCGCTAGAGCAATCAGACCAGAGAAAGAAATAAAGGCATCCAAATTAGAAAGGATGAAGTCAAATTGTCCTTATTTGCAGATTATACAATCTTAAATTTGGAAAAACCTAATGATACCACCAAAAAACTATTAGAATTCATGAATAAATTCAGTAATGTTGCAGGATAAGAAAAATCAGCATAAAAAAATTAGTAACATTTCTATACACCAATGCCAAGCAGTGTAAAAGACAAATTAAGAAAGTGCGCGGTGGCTCAAGCCTGTAATCCCAGCACTTTGGGAGGCCGAGACGGGTGGATCACGAGGTCAGGAGATCGAGACCATCCTGGCTAATACGGTGAAACCCCGTCTCTACTAAAAAATAACAAAAAAAAAAAAAAAAAAAAAAAGAAAGTAACACCATTCACAAACTTTAAAACTATAGCTACGAATATAATTAAATAACTAGAAATTAACTTACCAAAGAAGGAAAGATCTCTACAATGAAAGCCACATAACATTGATGAAAGAAATTGAAGAGGACACACACACACACACACACACAAGATATTTCGTGGTCATGGATTGTGAGTATCAACATTGTTAAAATGTCTATATTACCTAGAGCAATCTACATATCCAACGTAATCTATTTTAAAATACCAAGGATATCCTCCACAGAAATAGAAGACAATGCTAAAATTTATATAGATTCACAAAAGACCCACAATAGCCAAAGCTAAACTGAGCAAAAAGAACAAAACTGAAGGAATTACATTAACTGACTTCAAATAATACTGGAGCTATTGTAACCAAAACAGGATTATACTGGTATAAAAGTAGACATAGACAAATGAAACACAATGTAGAACCCAGAAATGAATCCATATTCCTACATAAACTAATTTTTGACAAAGGGACCAAGAACATACATTGGGGAAAGGACAGACTCCAGTAAATAGTGCGGGGAAAACTGGCTATCAATATGCAGATGAATGAAACTAAACCTACTCTTTCACTATATACAAAAATCAAATCAGAATGGATTAGACTTAAATCTAAGACCTCAAATTATGAAACTGCTAAAAGAAAACTTTGGGGAAACTTTCCATGACATTGGACTGGGGAAAGATTTCTTGAGTAACACACTGCAAGCACAAGCAACCAAGGCAAAAATAGACAAATGAAATCACATCAAGTTAAAAAGCTTCTGCACAAAAAAAAAAAAAAAAAAAAGTGAAGAAACAATCCATAGAAAATATTTGCCAACTATCTATTCGACAAGGGATTAATAACGTGAATATATAAGGAGCCTAAACAACTCTATAGGAAAAAAAAATCTAATAATCCAATTAGAATTGGGCAACAAATCTGAATAGACATTTCTCAAAAGAAGACACAAATGGCAAACAGTTGTATGTAAAAGTGCTCAACATCATTGACCATCAGAGAAATGCAAGTCAAAACTACAATGAGATATCTCATCCCGGTTAAAATGTATTTTTTTTTTCAAAAAACAGGCAATAACAAATGCTTGAGGAGATGTGGAGAAAAGGGAACTCTTGAATATTGTTTGTGGGAATATAAGTTAGTACAACTCCTATGGAGAACAGTTTGGATGTTCCGCAGAAAACTAAAAATAGAACTTTTTTATGAGCCAGCAATCCCACTGCTAGGCATATACACAAAAGAAAGATAATTGGTATACTGAAGAGATATCCGCACTGCTGTATTTATTGCAGCACTATTCCCAATAGTCAAGATTTGGAGGCAACCTAAGTTTTCTTCAAAGGTGAATGGATAAAGAAAATGTGTCACTTATACATAATGGAGTACTATTCAGTCATAAAAAGAATGAGATGTTGTCATCTGCAACAACATGGACAAATCTGGAGGTCATTATGTTAAATAAAATAAGCCAGGCACAGAAAGACAAGCTTTACATGTTCTCACTTACTTGTGGGCGCTAAAAATTAAAACACTTGAACTCTTGGAGATATGGAGTAGAATGATGGGTACCAGAGGCTGGGAAGGGTAGTGAAGCAGGGGAAATTGGGAAGGTTGACGGGTATAAATATGTAATTAGATAGAATGAATAAGATCTAGTATTTGGTCTCACAACAGGTGACTACAGCCAATAATGATTTACTGTACATTTCAAAATAATGAAAAGACTATATAATAACTGAGCTGGGCACTGTGGCTCATTCCTGTAATCCAGCACTTTGGGAAGCTGAGGCTGGAGAATCACTTGAGGTAAAGAGTCTGAGACCAGGCTGGCCAACATGGTGAAACCCCATCTCTACTAAAAATACAAAAAGCCGGTTGTGGTACTATATGCCTGTAGTCACAGCTATTTGAGAGGCTGAGGCTGAATGATTGCTTGAAACTAGGAGACGGAGGTTACAGTGAGTTGAGTTTGCGCCACTGCACTTCAGCCTGGGCGACAGAGCAAGACTCTATCTCAAAAAAAAAAAGTTATAACTGGTATAACTGGATTGTTTAATAGCATGAAGAAAGGATAAGTGCTTGAGATGATGGATACTCCATTTACTCTTATGTGATTATTATGCATTGCATTCCTGTATGAAAACACTCATGTACTCCACCAATATATCTACTACGTATCCATACAAGTTAAAAATTAAAAACAGTTTTAAATGAGAACTATTTCCATGTTCAAAACATGTGCTTAATTCTAAGAATTCTAAGAGGTGAGGTTCCTATTTTATGAGAGAAGAATTCAATGAACACAATGTGTATTTGTGCCTCCTAAGTGCATGGAGATATAACGAAAATATAATAGATGCCATTAACATTAATATATAATTAGTTGGAACCACATTGTTTCCCCAAAAATTAGCCAGCTAGAGCTATTGTAATCCTAGATTTTTAAGAAAACTAAAGATTTTAGATTTCAAGAGCAGAGTGCTGCTGAACTATGAAAGACCAGAAGCAGAGCCTAAATAGTTGTCAGGGATTCCAGAGAGCCAAAAGGCTGTGTCATTCTTCACTCTGAAAAGCTGCCTTCTCTGCTACTTAGTTTACACAGGGAATGAAAGGTAGAAAGCACACGGTTTACTGGCTTACATTACCATTGACCTGCATGGTTTGTGTCAGACATCCTCTCTGTTCCAATCAACCATGTCCAAGAGGAGGGGCTATTTAGCACAAATGTAGACAATTGAAATAAACCATTGTATGCAAGAGAAGAAATTAAGGGCATCATTTTTAGCTGGTCATATACTCTGTGAAATGATTACTACAATGCTGAAATTATAACAGCTCTTGATGCCTCTGGCTGGATGGAACGTTGGCCCTTACAAAGTTCCTCTTTCCAAGATTATTTAGGAAGTCCTCCAGGAGTGTCTTAGCCCTGTCCATGAAAAAAGTTACGGTTCCCCTGCTCTTTTGGAGTTAGCCAAACTAGAACGATGTGGCCACTGGCTACCATAGCTCCATAGAGATGCCAACTGCAACAAAGAGCCATTGCTTCAGCAGCTCTCTGCTGTTAATCTTCCATCACAGACACACTTTAATCCTGATTAAGCTGAAGTTATCCCATCATCATTGATATTAGCATCAGACAAGCAGTGATATGGCAGCCCTTGGTCCTAGTGCCATTACAAGGTAATTCGTTGAATCAGAATGAGGTGTTTCCACTGGTACAGATCTCCAAGGCCCAGATCTCTGCTTATTCACCCTGGATACTAATATTCTTATGAAATGCAAAAAAGAATTTTCCCTCCACATCTTCTTTTTCTTCTTGGAGAAGGGTACAGCAGTGGGTTCAGTGAAAGGTAAACATTTTCATGTTTACCTATACAGTCTTTCCTTTTTCTCTCCATAGTGTGCCACTATCTTTCTGGAAACATCACATCTCACAACATGAAAAATGAAATATTCCATAATTCCATAAGCTACATGGACTCACACTGTTGTGTATATTCCTTGTTCACTTCTTTTCTGTCCTCTAAGATTTTATAAATATTGAATGATACCATGAATATGAAAGTGCTTGAAATCTATTGTGTCACAAAATCATAAATATTTTTATGAGAAATTTCTGTCAAGACTATATCCTCTGTGTTCATACCCAATAATTCAATTTTACTTTCCAATATTAGATTCAAATTTGTCTCCTCTCTACTTTGTTGGGAGACTGTTGATCAAACTTCCCTCTGAAAAGTCTATGGTAATTCCAAGACAAGGAAGGGTCTGGGGAGTAGGAGCTTCCACATTCCTAGAAGCTAAAGAGAATATTTACATTTAGATCTTACTATTTTCTTCCATATCTCTCCATTTGTTTCTGTATCTATGAATTTGTTGCTAATAAAGTAAGTCATGATAGTTTTCTCATAATTCATCTCTGTGAACCAAGGATAGGAAACTCCTAATTTACAACGATCACACATGCAGATACCAATAAAAAAATCTGAAAAAGGACAAAAAAGAGAAAATACAAAATCTAATAATACAAATATGTTCAATAACACTGGCAATAAACAAAATCTTTACTATGAAATGAGCAAAACAAAATATGATAATATTTGATGATGGTAAGTATGAATGAGGCTATTATCTACTATTTGTTAACGGAAGTTTATTCAATTTTTTCATGAAGCAATTTGGAAATATGTGCCAAGGGCCTCTAAATTGTTCATTTTTGAACTGATACTTACAGTTGAATAACTCACTTTTAGGGAAAAAAATCCAAAACCCAGTCACAATATTTACGCTAGTACGGTATTTGCATAGTAAAACATTTGGAACCCAAATGAAATCTTCAACAGAGGAATGGTTAAACAATTATGCTCAATCCATGTTATGAAATATTGATCAAACATTAGAATTATTTTTACAAAGCATTTCAACGAGATAGAAAAGTTATCTGGAATACATGGTGAGAGAGTATAAAAATATAGCTTCTACATTCATATACAATTTCACTTATCCATATTCCAGTCGTTATTGAACACCACAATATATGTAATTTTGAGTACATTGCACGTGTTGACTAACTTACATCTCTAAATGATACTATTAAGTAAGTACAACCACGCATCACTTAACAATGGGGATATATGCATTTCTGAGAAACGCATATATTTCATTGTTGTATGAACATCTTAGAGTGTTCTTACCTAGAGTGTATAGCTTACTACACAGCTATGCTATACATTATAGCCTCCAAGCTACAAGCCTGTAAAGCATGGTACTGTATTGAGCACTGTTGGCAATCATAACACAATGGTAAATACTTGTTTATCCAAACACATATAAACATAGAAAAGGTAATGTAAGATGCTATGACATTACAACAGCTATAGTGTCACTAGGCAATAAGAAACTTTCAGGTCCATTATCATCTTATGGAAAAACCTCTTATACGCAGTCTGTCCTTGACTAAAACATTGATACAAGGTACACGACTGTGTTTTCATAACCATTTAATTTAGTTTCAGAAAGACTTTCAGGAAGTTTCATCATAGTGGCCAATCTAACCATTGGCAAACCAGTGCAGTATTCACACTGAGAAAGTTTCAATATTAAGTTGCCCTTATCTGGTCATGGTTGGTGTGATGGTTAAATGTCAACTTGATTGGATTGAGGGATGCAATAGAGAACCCTGACTAAAGCCAATTTTGATACAGGAGTGGTTCTAGAGGAGCAGAGTATTAAGGATGGAGTTCTTTTTGTGCTTTTAGGGTCTCTGGAGTTGGCTGCTTAATATGATTAAACTAAAAAATGCTAAGGACTCTATTTCTACTAGCATGGAGAATACTGATAATCTTTGGCATGAACTGTTTAGAGAGTTATGCAAAATAAATGCATTTAACACTCCTGATTCACTGCTTGTGAGAGGCAAGGAGTTTAGTGACTCTATACGTAATAACTTTGACTGTATGTGGAGAACCAAGGAATATAATGAAGTTGGTTGGTTACTTCTAAGTTAACTGGAAAAGGGATGAAAGAAAATAATGAACTCAGGGATTCTAATTCACAGCTTCAGAAGCAGATACTGAGTTTCAAATCTACTAAGGTTGCTGAGTGAGAGTCTTATCTCCTGTAGAGAAAAAGGTAAAATTGTGGAAAGTCAGAGACAAGCTCTTATCATGTGAGCATCTGACCTTCAATGAAAGGTGCACGCACAGCCTCACCAGGTATCTACTGTTAAAGTGAGGGCATTGATGGGAAAAAAATGGGACCTTGCAACTTGAAATGGGGATGTGTGGGAGGACCTTGATGAAGCTGGCATACTGAGTTGTGAACTCTGATGAACCTTTTTTTGCCAGAAGAAACACCTTTCCCACCCCCAGTAGTGGCAACATCCCCTCCCTGACCCATGCTGCCATCAGCCTTTCTACTTTTTTCCGAGGAGATAAGCTCTGTGCTTCCTAAGGCAACAATGATAGCCTCCCCTGAGGCAGCTGCCAGGCAGGATAATGTTGATTTTCTTCAGGAGCCACCTCCAACACTCCTATTTGCTTCTAGACTTATAGCTAGACTAAAGTCCTGGCAGGCCCCTAGAGGTGAGGTTCAGAATGTGACCCACACTTGAAAAGAAGTGCTTGAGTTTTCTAATTTATATAAGCAGAAATCTGGAGAACAGACATAGGAATGGCTATTAAGGGTACAGGATAATGGTGGAAGGAACAGAGATGGATCAGGCTGAATTTATTGATTTGGGCCCACTAAGTAGGGATTCTGCATTTAATGTTGCAGCTTGGGGAGTTAAAAGTGGTTCTAATAATTTATTTGCTTGTTAGCTGAAATATGAATTAAAAGATGGCCCACTGTGAGTGAGATGGAAATGCCTGATCTCCCTTGGTTTAATGTAGAGGATGGGAGTCAAAGGCTTAGGGAGATTGGGATGGTGGAGTGGATTAGTCACTTTAGACCTCCTCATCCCAGCTGGGAGGGTCCAGAAGATATACCCTTGACCAGTGCTTTGTGAAATAGATTTGTGAGCACAGCACCTGCATCTTTGAAAGAGCCCTGTAATTGTTCTTCTCTGTATGTCAGAGCTAACAGTGGGAACAGCAGTCACTCAACTACAAAACTTAAATACAATGGGAGCCAAAAGGTTCCCATTGGGAGCCAAAATTTAAATACAATTGGGAGCCAAAAGGATCCCATAATTGGATCCCAAGGTGGCAGGGGCCAAATGGCAGCACTCAATCATCAAAGGCAAGGTGGGCATAGCTACTGTAATGGACAGCAGAACCAAAGCAGCAATTGGGACAATTTCACTCCTATAGAGCTCTGGCATTGGCTAATTAATCATAGTGTGCCTAGAAGTGAAATTGATAGGAAACCTAAGTGCATTCCTACTTAATTTATATAAGCAGAAAACTTCCAGGTCGAGTGGACAAGACTAATTTGAATCATAAAAACAGAGAACCACATTCCCTCAATCAATTTCCAGACTTGAGCCAGTTTACAGACCCACAACCCCTTGAATGAAGGGGTGGTTAGGTCCCCTTGAGGAAGGACCCCAATACTCTACCGACAATTTGTGCTGTTAATCTTTCTCCCATCCTTCCCCAAGGAGACCTTGGCTTTGGCCTTTTACCAGGGTAACTGTAAGGGAAATTATCAGACATTTCAGGAACTATAGACACTGACTCTAAGCTGACATTGATTCCAGGGCACCCCAAACATCACTGTTGTCCTCCAGTTAAAGTAGAGACTTATGGAGGTCTGGTAATTACTGGATTATTAGCTCAGGTCCAACTTATAGTGGGTCCAGTGGGTCCCTGGACTCATCCTGTGGTCATTTCCCCAGTGCCAGAATGCATAATTAGCATAGACGTACTTAGCACCAAGCACAACCCCCACATTGGCTCCCTGACTAGTAGAGTGAGGGCCATTATGGTGGAAAGGACAAATGCAAATCATTACAGCTACTCTACCCAGAAAAATAGGAAATCAAAAACAATATCACATCCCTGGAAAGATTGTGGAGATTAGTGCCACCATCAAGGACTTGAAAGACGCAAGGGTGGTGATTCACATCACATCCCCGTTCAACTCTCGGATTTGGCCTGTGCAGAAGACAGATGGATCTTGGTTAATTATAAGCTTAACCGAGTGGTGACTTCAATTGCAGTTGCTGTACCAGATGTGGTTTTATTGCTTAAATGAATGAACATATCTCCTGGTATCTTGTGCTCAGCCATTGATATGGCAAATGCCCTTTTCTCCATTCCTGTCCATAAGGCCCACCAGAAGCAATTTGCCTTCAGCTGGCAAGGCCAGAAATGTACCTTTACTCTCCTACTTCAGGGGTGTATTAACTCTGCTGCTTTGTGTCATAATCTTCTTCGAAGAGACCTTTATTGCTTTTTTGCTTCCGCAAGATATCACACTGGTCTATTACACTGATGATATTATGCTGATTAGAACCAGTGAACAAGAAGTAGCAGACACACTGGACTTATTGCTGAGACATTTGTGTGCAAGAGGATGGGAAATAAATCTGACTAAAATTCAGGTACCCTTTACCTCAGTAAAATTTCTAGGGGTCCAGTGTTGTGGGTCCTGTTGATGTGGTTCCTTCTAAGGTGAAGGATAAGTTGCTGCATTTGGCCCCTCCTACAACCAAGAAAGAGGCACAACTCCTAGTGGGCCTACTTGGATTTTGGAGGCAATACATTCCTGATGTGGGTGTGTTACTCAGGGCCATTTATTGAGTGACCTGAAAGGCTGCCAGTTTTGGGTGGTGTCCAGAACAGGAGAAGGCTCTGCAGTGGGTTCAGGCTGCTGTGCAAGCTGCTCTGCCACTTGGGCCAAATGACCCAGCAGATCTAGTGATGCTTGAGGTGTCAATGGCAGATAGGGATGCTGTTTGGAGCCTTTGGGAGGCCCCCAAAGTGAATCACAGAAGGGGCCTCTAGGATTTTGGGGCAAAACTCTGCCATCTTCTTCAGATAACTACTCTCCTTTTGAGAGACAGCCCTTGATCTGTTACTGGGCTTTGGTGGAAACTGAATGTTTGACTATGGGTCATCAAGTCAACATGTGACCTAAACTGCTTTTCATGAACTGGATGCTTTATGACCCATCTAGTCATAAAGTGGGTCACGCAGAGCAGCATTCCATCCTCAAATGGAAGTAGTATATATGTGATTGAGCTTGAGCACATCCTGAAGGCACAACAAAGTTTCATGAGAAGTGGCTCAAATGCCCATGGTCTCCACTCCTGCCACCCTTCCTTCTCTCCCCTGCCTGCACCAATGGCCTAATGGGTAGTTCCTTATGATCAGTTGACAGAGGATGAGAAGACTAGGACCTGGTTCACAGCTGATTCTCCACAATATGCAGGCACCACCCAAAAGTGGACAGCTGCAGCACTACAGCCCCTTTCTAGGACTTCCCTGAAGGACAGCAGTGAAGGGGAATCTTCCCCATGGGCAGAACTTTGAGCATTGCACATGGTTTTGCACTTTGCATGGAGGAAGAAATGACCAGATGTGAGATTTTATGCTGATTCACGGGTTGTAGCCAAAGATTTGGCTAGATGATTGGGGACTTGGAAGAAGCGTGATTGGAAAATTGGTAACAAAGAAATCTGGAGAAGAGGTGTGTGGATGGACCTCTCTGAATGGTCAAAAACTGTGAAGATATTTGTATGCCATGTGAGTGCTCATCAAAGGGGGAACTCAGCAGATAAGGATTTTAATAATTAAGTGGATATGATGACTCGTTTTGTGGACACCACTCAGCCTCTTTCCCAGCCACCTCTGTCATCGCCCAATGGGCCCATGAACAAAGTGGCCATGGTGGCAGGGATGGAGGTTATGCATGGGCTCAGCAACATGGACTTCCACTCACCAAAGCTGACCTGGCTACAGCCACTGCTGAGTGCCCAATTTGCCAATAGCAGAGACCAACACTGAACCTTCAATATGGCACCATTCCTAGGGGTAACCAGCCAGCTACTCATTTGCAGGTTGATTATATTGGACCTCTTCCATCATGGAAAGCGCAGAGATTTGTCCTCACTGGAATAGACACTCTGGATATGAGTTTGCTTATCCTACACACAATGCTTCTGCCAAGACTACTATCCATGGACTCACAGAATGCCTTTTCTACTGTCATGGTATTCCACACAGCATTGCTTCTGACCAAGGCACTTACTTTATAGCTAAACAAGTGTGGCAGTAGGCTCACACTCATGGAATTCACTGGTCTTACCATGTTCCACATTATCTTGAAGCAGCTGGATTGATAGAATGGTGGTATGGCCTTNTAGGGGTAACCAGCCAGCTACTCATTTGCAGGTTGATTATATTGGACCTCTTCCATCATGGAAAGCGCAGAGATTTGTCCTCACTGGAATAGACACTCTGGATATGAGTTTGCTTATCCTACACACAATGCTTCTGCCAAGACTACTATCCATGGACTCACAGAATGCCTTTTCTACTGTCATGGTATTCCACACAGCATTGCTTCTGACCAAGGCACTTACTTTATAGCTAAACAAGTGTGGCAGTAGGCTCACACTCATGGAATTCACTGGTCTTACCATGTTCCACATTATCTTGAAGCAGCTGGATTGATAGAATGGTGGTATGGCCTTTTGAAGTCACAATTACAATGCCAACTAGGTGACAATACTTTGCAGGGCTAGGGCAAAGTTCTCTGGAAGGCCATGTATGCTCTGAATCAGCGTCCAATATATGATACTGTTTCTCCCATAGCCAGGATTCATGGGTCCAGGAATTAAGAGGTGGAAGTGGAAGTGGCACCCCTCACCATCACCCCTAGTGATTCCCTAGCAAAATTTTTGCTTCCTGTTCCCACGACATTATGTTCTGCTGGCCTAGAGGTCTTAGCTCCAGAGGGAGGAACATTCCTACCAGGAGACAACGATTCCATTAAATTGGAAGTTGAGATTGCCACCTGGACACTTTGGGCTCTTCCTACCTTTAAGTCAACAGGCTAAGAAGGGAGTTACATTGTTGGCTGGGGTGACTGACCCAGACTATCAAGATGGAATCTGTCTACTACTCCATAATGGAAGTAAGAAAGAGTATGTGTGGAATACAGGAGATCCCTTTTGGTGTATCTTAGTATCACCATGCCCTGTGATTAAGGTGAATAGGAAACTACAACATCCCAATCCAGGCAGGACTACAAATGGCCCAGACAGACCCTTCAGGAATGAAGGCTTGGGTCACTCCACCAGAAAAAAAAAAACAAACAAACACAAACTGCTGAGGTGCTTGCTGAAGTCAAAGGGAATACAGAATGGGTCGTAGAAGAAGGGAGTCATCAATGCCAGCCACAACCAAGTGACTATTTGAGAAAGAAGGACTGTAATTGTCATGAGTATTTCCTCCTTCTTTTGTTAAAAACATATTTGTTCATGCATACACTTGTACTAAGAAAATATCTTAATTTTATTTCCTTTTTCCTTTATCATGTGATATAAGATTTATTGACTTCATGTTAGCATTTAAGTGTTTTTAACTTTATGTAATAACATTTGGATTGGGGATTGGTGCTTTTCCAGCTGTATGAAGGATAGTTGTATTACGTTAGGCATAATTATGACCTTATAATTGTCTTTATTTGAAGATTATGTATAATCTCAGGAGGTGTGTATGTGTTCAAGTTGACAAGGGGTGGACTTTTGATGGTTAATACTGAGTGTCAACTTGATTGGATTGAAGGATGCAGAGTATTGATCCTGGGTGTGTCTGTGAGAGTGTTGCAAAGGAGATTAACATTTGAGTCAATGGGATGGGAAAGGCAGACCCATGCTTAATTTGGATGGGCACAATCTAATCAGCCACCACTGTGACTGGGATAAAAGCAGGCAGAAGAAGCTCAGATTGAGATTGAGAAGAGCTCAGATTGGCTTAGCCTCCCAGCCTACACCTTTCTCCCAGGCTGGATGCTTCCTGCCCTCTAACATAGACTCCAAATTCTTCAGCTTTGAGACTCGGACTAGCTTCCTTGCTACTCAGCTTGCAGACGTCCTGTTGTGAAACTTCGTGATAGTGTGAGTTAATACTCCTTCATAATTTCCCCTTTATATATATATATATCTATGCTATTAGTATGTCCTTCTAGAGAACTCTGACTAATACAGTTGGCATGAGGACCTGCAGTATAAATTCACAGATTAGGCCCATTATTCCTTTTTTGTCTCATATTGCAGTACCCTGATCAAGTACCGTATTATGAGTCATAAAAGCAATATCCTTCTCTACCCAAAGATATGACAGAAGATAAGGCAACTTAGGCAAGCATAGTGGTGGTGAAATAGCTATAAGTAAGTTTTTTTGCATATACTTTGTAGCTATATTAGTTACAACAAAGTTCTTAGACATTCTAATAACTCTACTATTTAACATAAGTCCAAGGGATTCCTCATGATGTTTCCTACTCCTGGTGAAGGACAGAAGAATCATTTTCTCACAAATAAACCTATAAAAATAAGATAATGACCTAAACTAAAGAAACATATATACATTCTTGGGTGTGTCTTGGGTGTGTAAGTATACATAAAAGTGCACACACATACACTTACATATATATACACACACATACATATATGTATATATAGTAATATACTGTATATATAGTAATATGCTGTATACTATATATACAAATATATGTATATATAGTGATATACTATATATATAACTATATATACAAATATATATACATATATTTACATATATAGATTCGCTGAATATATATGCATATTGAAATCAGGGGAAATCAATGAAACATATTTTTTGGATATGGTACCAATATATACAAATAATAAAACAGTTAGTCCCAAACAAACTGATAGATAGGCTAAATGCCGGAAGTGTTTTCTCCTTCACTAAGAAAGGTATACTATTTACTAATTGCTAAATGTATTCCCTTCATAAATTAGACTGCTTATAGCAGACATTCTACTTTCTGTGCTGTACTACTCAGAATAGTATTTAGCAATAAATTACTCTCCGGTAGAAATCTCCTGTGGGCTTTTCTTGTTTGAACTTTTAATTAAATTGCTAAAAGCAAACAATAACCCCCACCATATCATATGAGACTGTTCATTCCCCAAAACAGTGAATCTAGCTTCTGTTTTTAATGGAAATCACCTCTCAACAAATATGTTTTGACTCCTTTTTTGTCATAAAATAATAATAAAGAGAATACTTCCAGAAAAAAAAAATTCTGCTGTAAAAGTAAGGATAAAAGAAGAATATTTTCTTCAGAAATATTATAAAGTTTTCTGTCACCTAAAACTTTATTTCTAGTTTNCAAGTTTTAAGATACCAAGATTGAGTGCTGATATTATTGTTATTACTTGAGCACAAACTCCTGGACTCATTTCTCATGTCTTGGTTTCCCAAAATGCTAGGATTACAGGCATGAGACACTCTGGCTGTTCCTTCAGTAATTTTTTTAAAGTAAAGTTTATTTTACTTATTTTTTGAGTTGACGTCTCACCTGTCACCCAGGCTGGAATGCAGTGGCACTACAAGCATGGCTCACTGCAGCCTCAAACCCCTAGGCCCAGGCAATCCTCCTGCCTCAGTCTCTGGTGTAGCTGGGACCACAGGTGTGCACCACACCTGGCTAATTTTTCTTTTTTTTGTTTCTGTAGAGACAGGCTCTCACTATGTTAGCCAGGCTGGTCTCCAACTCCTGAACTCAATTGATCCTCCTGCTTTGGCCTCCCAAAGTGCTGGGATTTGAGGTGTGAGCCACTGCTCCTGACCAATAATTTTTGATGATATTAATAAATTTATGGCCAAGCACGGTGGTTCATGCCTGTAATCAATCCCAGCACGTTGGGAGACCGAGGCAAGTGGATCACCTGGGGTCAGGAGTTCGAGACCAGCCCGACTAACATGGTGAAATGTTGTCTCTACTAAAAATACAAAAATTAGCCAGGTGTAGCGGTGGGTGCCTGTAATCCCAGCTACTCGGGAGGCTGAAGCAGGAGAATCGCTTGATCCCAGGAGGCGGAGGTTGCAGTAAGCCGACGTTGCGCCACTGCACTCCAGTCTGAGCGACAGAGCGAGAGTCCCTCTCAAAAAATAAATAAATAAATATTCAAAATAAATAAATAAAATAAAAATTAAAAATTAAACAGTTAATCCTATTGCATTAAACAAAAATATTAAAAAAATCAAACAAACAAGGAACAGTTTCCAAAATGGTTTGCTAAATTAGAAGTGAATGCTGATTTACCTGTTACCCTACAGCACAGGTTTTCAACTTCTGTTAAGCAATGTTATGTAATTTTGAGTATAACCCTAAGGGTCACTGTGTATGTGTGAGGGTGGGGAGCTGGAGTTGTAGCTCATCTTAAGGAAACTGAAATGCTGAGCTTTGAACTTTTTCCTGGAGTTTTGATTTCCTGGAGTTTTGATTATTGCAAATGTAACTGCTCAGAACTTCAAATGTAAATATATATGTGTATGTGTGTATATAGATATCATATATTATATTTTTTTTGTTGAGAATGTACATGCAAATAGAATTGCTGGATCATAATCATATGTTTAATTGTTGAAGGAACTGCAAAAAGCCAAAATGTTTCCCAAAGATGTCGTAAAAATTATCCACTGAAATCATCTGGGCCAGGACATTTATTTTTATAAGCTTTTAAATCACAGATTGCATTGATTTAACATTTAAGACTACTGAGATAATCTGCCATATGTTGGGAGAGCTTTGGCAGTTTATGGTTTTTAAGGAATTCATCAGTTTTCTCTACTTTTTCTAATTTATGTGCAGAGTTGCTGGTAGGGTTCCCTTATACTCATTTTAATAACTGTAGGATTTCTAGTCAGATCATTAGGATCTCTCTCATCTCCCAGGTTCAAGCAACTCTCCTGTCTCAGCCTAGCTGAGACTACAGGCGTGTGCCACCATGCCCAGCTAATTATTTTTAGTAGTGATGGGGTTTCACCATATTGGTCAGGCTGGTCTCAAACTCCTGAACTCAGGTGATCCACCCGCCTTGGTCTCTCAAAATGCTGGGATTATAGGCATGAGCCACTGTGCCAGGCGGTATCTAGAGGAAACAGAAATGTAACAACAAATCAACCCCAAAGCTAGAAGACAAGAAACATCAAAGCTGATCTGAATGAAATGGAGATTAAAAAAAAACTGTACAAAAATCCAGTGAAACTTATTTCTGAAAGAATAAATAAGATTGATAGACTGCGAGTTAAAGAAAAAAAGATGATCTACCTAAGCACGATAAAAAGTGACAAAGGAAATATTATCACTGATGCCACAGAAATACACAAAACCATTAAAGACTATTATGAACACCTTTATGCATACAAACTAGAAAACACAGAAGAAATGGATAAATATCTGGAAACATATATACTCCCAAGACTGAATCAGGAAGAAATTAAAATCCTGAACAGACCAATACTGCCTTCTGAAATTAAATCAACAATAAAAAGCTTACCAGAAAAAACTCCAGACCAGATGGATTCACAGCCAAATTCTGCCCGACATATAAAGAAGAGCTGGTACCAGTTCTACTGAAACTATTCCAAGAAAAGGAGAAGAGATTTCTTCCTAACTCATTCTATGAGGCCAGCATCATTTTGACACCAAAACCTAGCAGATATCGAACCAAACACACACACACACACACAAACACACACACACACACAATCGGGCTGGGCGCGGTAGCTCACGCCCGTAATCCCAGCACTTTGGGAGGCAGAGGCAGGCAGATCACCTGAGGTCAGGAGTTGGAGACCAGCCCAGCTAACATGGTGAAACTCCATTTCTACTAAAAGTACAAAAAGTTAGCTGGGCTTGGTGGCACAGGCCTGTAGTCCCAGCTACTCAGGACGCTAAGACAAGAGAATCCCTTGAACATGGGAGGCAGAGGTTACAGTGAGCCGAGATCATACCATTGCACTCCAGCCTGGGCAACAAGAGTGAAACTCTGTCTCAAAATATATGTATATATTAAATATATATAATAAATAATTGTCATTATTTATTAAGCAACTAACAACATGATATTCTTTAAAATATAACATATTAACTAGGAAAGTGAGAAAACCCAAGTAGGATTACAAGATTTTAATTTACTTTTCTCAATAGATCAAGTAGACTCAAATTTACCAAGTTCCTAAATAACACACATATCTCCTGTAACCTTGAAAGAGCCGATCCTTCCAGATGGATCTTGTGTGGCTCAATGGGCCTATATTCAAAATGGGGCTAATTGGCCATTTGCTGACTAGACATCACCCATATACT
Organism: Rhinopithecus bieti; assembly: GCF_001698545.2. NCBI lineage: Eukaryota > Metazoa > Chordata > Mammalia > Primates > Cercopithecidae > Rhinopithecus > Rhinopithecus bieti. Next base: position 87,924 of record NW_016824142.1, read on the forward strand.
ATGCGTTCCTGGAAAAAAAAAAAAAAAAACTATGCTTAAGTAGCATAGGAACTTTCATAGCTGTCTGCTCTTGTTTACATAGCCTGGATCAAAGGCTGCTGGAAAGTCCCATTTCACCAACTGGACATAACCAATAGACTGCAACCTGTGATCAATCTTAATGTCAGTGCACCTTTATTGTGTACTGAAGACTGCATCTCTGTTTTGCAAACTGCTCACTGGAATGGTCTCTTTCTTTTACAAAAAAATCTTTTTGGTGGATTTATTAACACTATAAGCACAAATACCTGTGTATGTGTGTACATATATGTAGGTGTATACACAAATACATATATACACATATATTTATGCTTTACTCTGAAAAATTTAATCACCCGTTTATTTTTTTAAATTTATGCCTTTATTCTATTAATGTTTTGAGGAATCGAATATGTGCAAGTGATTCTAGGCTCCAAAAATGAAGTATTGAAGAGGACGGATGAGTTACCACTCTTATGAAGCTTGAATTCGGTGAGTTAAAAAGACAACTTGTATACAAGTTAACAAGTAAGATTATGACAGTGTGCTATTGTGGAAATAAAGAGGCAAATGTGACATAACTGTGGAACCACATGTCAATTAAGAAATTATGACCTATTCAAAAAATGGTGCTGAGAAAATTCACCAACAATTTAAACAAATGTTTAACACCTGCCTCACATTATGCACAAATTCTTTGTGAAGTGCTAAGTTAGAAAATTAGAAAAAAAAAAAGAAAATCTGTAGAAGAAATATTTTTTAAAATGTTATTTTGGCTTCTTGCTAAAGGGGTAAAAGGAATAAAATTATATATGTACGTATTTCCCTGGTAGCGTAAACTTAAAATTTCTAAAGGAAAACAATACCATAAAAGTTTTTTGTTATATGTTAAAGAGATAAATTTTAGTGCCAAGTATTTGTAAAGAGCTAGACTGAATCAGTTAAAATAGAATGTTAGGAAACAGGCAAAAGTTATGATGAAGGAAATAAATATAAATTCCTGATAAATGTTTGAAATTATGTTCAAATCCAAATCAGTTATTTTATAATAAATATCACACACAAACTTGAAGAAAATTCTTGAGAAGATATGAGATGAAGGGATGTTTACAGGGTTTTATGACAGCTTTGAATGATCATTTTTGGAGCAGCAAAGAATAAGGAATTTTCAGAGTGTTTATATTATGAAGATCTTTTTAAAACTCACCTTGAATATATCACTAAAAAAAAATTATCCATGAATTTCTTTCATTCTCTTGCCAATACACTTGAAAGTGTTCAATCTTAGAAAATAGGATCATGAAATAGCCTCTGGACTACAAAACAGTGAGCACATATACTTAGAAGTAGATTCTCTAGGAACATTGGTTTCTCCTGTGGAAGAGCAGGGTGACCTGATTCCTAAGCATGCAATAGAAGAAAGATAATAACCCAAAAGAAAATTAAGATCTTTAAAAAATATGCTGTTGATGGCAAGTGCCAAAAGTAGTCAATATTTATGGTGCCTTTCCTTTCTTCCTACACTTACATGGCTTCCAAAATGCTCTATTTACAATACTAAAGCTCTTTCTCAACCCTAGGAACACTTTGCCCTTTTCAAAGTGAGACAAGTCGAAGTCTTATTGCTGCTATAAACAAAATCTATGTTAAAAGTTGTCCATTTCTCTTTTGCTTTGCACCGAATTTCTTTCATTCTACAGAGTAATTGGTTAATACCTGAATCCATCAACACATCTTATATGCCATAGTGTAAGAAAAGAAGACGAGAAATAAAATTAAAATATATATAAATGTAAGCAAAAGAACAACAAAGGAAATAGAGGTCCTCTGTAAGTCCTATATTTGTCGCATGTTAATATATTGTAGCTGTTTTTTAAATAATTTTCTTTCTTCATCATCTATTGCATTATAGTTTTGCCTTTGGCCAAACCTCTTATTCAAAATTTATTTACATATTCAGATCAAAATGAAGAATAATTTATATGTCATTAGCTGAATGCCTGTTATTATATGATGATTGGATTTTCTGTAATGCATAGAAGCTTTCTTAGATTTGCCACTGTAATACACCTATAGTAATCCAATGTCATTCTCAGATCCTGTTGTGTTATGCACCCAGTCAAATGGAGATTGAAATGAGAATGCAGCAATAACTGCACTTCTTGTTTTTTTCTTTCTTCTTGTTTTTTTGCATCATTCAAGTCACTGAATAGAATATTATCGCCTTATTTTATAATCTTTGTTCTTTCATATAATTTGCTTCCTATTTGAGAGCATTTGTCCTTGCTGTTCCCCTGGGAAATCTCCTTTCTCAGATGGCTTAATCCTCTGTGTTATTCAGGACTCCGCTTAAATGCCACTTCCTCAGAGAAGATTTCCTTGGTCACCCTTTCAAAAGCTGTACCTATTGTTTATTCCTTGCCCCATTCTTTTTTCTTTATAATATTTAGTACTACCTGAAATTATATTTGTATATTTATGTTTCTTACTTTATTGTCTGTCTCTTTTATTAGACTATAAACTCAATAAAGATAACATTTTATTAAATGTACAAGTGAATTAGAATGCCTAGATTGTGGATAGGGCACGGTGGTTTACAAAATGTGTTCCCTAGATTGGCAGCATCAGCATCAAGTGGAAACTTATTAAAAATGTACATTTTGGGGTTCCAACACACACCTCTAGGTTACAAACTCTGGGAGTGGCCTCAGCAGTCTGTGCTTTAAGAAGTTCTCCATGTGATTCCGACGCTTTCAGAAGTTTAAAAATTATGTCACAGCAATGGCTGGTGCTCAGTAAATGTCCTTAATGGCAACTTCACAAATCAGGAATTCACTGGGGAAATCCTCTCAGTTTCTGAAGTTATCTATTTCGACTCTACATGAGAAAATAATCAAGGAAGGGTTTCAAGTCCTGTAGGATTTTCCAAGATATGAACGAGGGTTAAAATTTCACTGATCATTTGGTTGACCTTGTAAGTTCCCACATTGGTAGGGCCACCTCACTGGCACTCTACCTACCCTGGAATTTGTGTTGGTCTAGATCCAAATACACCATTTCTTTTTTTTTTTTTAATTTTATTTTTTTATTATACTTTAAGTTCTAGGGTACATGTGCACAACGTGCAGGTTTGTTACATATGTATACCTGTGCCATGTTGGTGGGCTGCACCCATCAACTCGTCAGCACCCATCAATTCGTCATTTATATCAGGCATAACTCCCAATGCAATCCCTTCCCCCTCCCCGCTCCCCATGATAGGCCCCGATGTGTGATGTTCCCCTTCCCAAGTCCAAGTGATGTCATTGTTCAGTTCCCACCTATGAGTGAGAACATGCGGTGTTTGGTTTTCTGTTCCTGTGATAGTTTGCTAAGAATGATGGTTTCCAGCTGCATCCATGTCCCTACAAAGGACGCAAACTCATCCTTTTTTTATGGCTGCATAATATTCCATGGTGTATATGTGCCACATTTTCTTAATCCAGTCTGTCACAGATGGACATTTGGGTTGATTCCAAGTCTTTGCTATTGTGAATAGTGCCACAATAAACATACGTGTGCATGTGTCTTTATAGCAGCATGATTTATAATCCTTTGGGTATATACCCAGTAGTGGGATGGCTGGGTCATATGGTACATCTAGTTCTAGATCCTTGAGGAATTGCCATACTGTTTTCCATAATGGTTGAACTAGTTTACAATCCCAGC